>NC_138150.1:3782500-3965000 GCF_964199315.1 Orbicella franksi
TGAAAGTTGTGACTGTGAAGAAAAGCAGTCTTTTAAATGCAGGTTGTCGTATATGTTTGACTCGTATGTTATTGAAAATGTTGTCTTAACAACAAGATTGCATTTTTCGTTCTGTTCTCAATTTAATAGCTTCAACTGGACACTAGCCTGCGAACGGGCTCCTGGTGAACCCTGTCCCACCCCGATCGCTTCGCTCATTCTTCTGTTTCGCGCTCGCCGAATTTTTTTTCCATCCGCGGCGGGAGCCTGTTCGCAGGCTAATTGGACACCCTTAATTAAACACGAAAACTTGTCTAACACCGGATGTCCTCGACTGTTGGCCTCTTGCACAAGCCGAAACAGTACCTGTGCAGAAGGCCATAGCAGTTCCAAGATCTTCTTTTATCAGCCTGAAAACTAACGTTCGTTTTATATATTATTTTTGGCAAGAAAACTGCACTTTTCAATTTGCCCGTGTCATAAGTCTGGTCTGATGCGCAATCTAACGCTGTTAACCTCAGAGGAAGTTCCCTAACACGATCGGCCACTTAAACCACTTGTATCAATCATCACGTCATTTGTTAGAGAGCAGAAGTTAAGAATCTCATTCCTGTTCGGAAGGAAATCGTCCAGCAACGACAACTTCCTTAACACGAACACTATGTTCTACGAAAGCTGACATGTTCAACCATAAAAATTGGCATCGTTAAATATCGATAACAATAAAGTGGCTTTCTTAGTTATATAAGCGAGCGAGAATTTAGCTTGTTCAATCCCCATCGACGAGCAAATCTGATTTCTAACAAATGACGTAATGATTGATGTAAGTGGTAGTGGCCGATCTGAATTTCCTCTCAGGTTAATAGAATTATGTTTCCGGCCATACTCTCTGAGTGAGATTTATGATAGTGGAAAGTGGCCGTAATAACGAGGTGAAAGTAAGCCTGGCTTCTACAAGAACTTAGTGATTAGAGTCGTGTTCAGACACAAACGTTAGTTTTCAGGCTTAAAAAAAGGAAAACTTGGAACACAAACGTTAGTTTTCAGGCTTAAAAAAAGGAAAACTTGGAACTGTCGTAGCCCTGTACGAAGGAAGTTTTTGGGCTTCATCGTACCAGGCAGAGGGAGGTATGCGTGGGAGGCCAACAGTGGAGGACATCCGCTGTTAGGCACGTTTTCATGTTCAATTAAGGCTGTCCGATTGAAGTACTAAGGCCGCGCTTTTAGAACGAAAGATGCAATCTTGTTGTATTAAACACAACATTTTCAATAACATACGAGTTAAAAATATACGTCAACCAGCGTTGAAAAGACTACTTTTCTTGGCAGTCACGTTCATGCCGTTTATATAAATATATACGATCAGTTTATATCTCAATAAAGACCACCTACTTTTGTTTTTTCTATGGACTAATTATATGATATCTTAATAGGCTTTGACGAAGTAAGGTCAGATAAGTGGCGCAAGAAAAGCAGCAACTGAATAAAACTTTGTTAATAAACAATAAATGCATCAGTTGTCTTCAAACACGGTAAATTTACAAACACTACCAGTTCTTTCGAGAACACGACTCAAAAGTTAACCTCAGTTTAGAAAAGATTCTAAGCAGTAGAAATGTTGAGTTTATTCAGTTCAAGCTTGTACATTACTTAAACAAAATTAATGCGGTGCTCGCGTGTTGTCTGAATGAAAATCATATGAAGCGTGGAGAGGATTATGTCGTCACGTCAGTTTAAAACCGCAATCTGTAACATCAGGATCAACACGCTCATTACATAGAAGCTGAAGTTACAAAATTTGAACTAACGTATATCGCTTCGCAATAATTTGTTTTACAGCTCTACTTATTGAAGATTGAATTTTCCCCTAGACGGTCGAAGGTATCCACATGCAGCGCCACAACATCAGGCCGGTTTTATCGATCAGCATAAGATTCTCTCGTCCAAATGACTAAGTATTACAGTATGGGAACTGAACACAGCTTAGCACGCTACCGAAGTATTCATTAAGTGAGGGCAAAGAATCCGTTTTCAGTCAGTGAAGTTGATGAGACTTATGATGTTATGTTCACGGATATCAAAATTCTGAAGTACAGTCTACTTACGAATTTCTCTTCTTTAAGGAAGCTGATAACTCAAGTTTTGAGTCACTTAGCTTATTTTTCACGGGATAATTCTTTACAAATCACTTGTCGCTAGACGTATTCTTTGGGCTCGGCAATTAAGCGTGCGTGTAGACACATGAAGTAGAGTAGTAACGTAGACTACTTAATTTGGGCGAAAAAGTAAAATGAATCTGTACGCTCTCGGCAAACTATTGCAAGTGCTTTTTTCTGGACAAAACCAAGGCTCTAAGTATTTAGTTTTAGAGATACTATACGACAGTTACACAGGTAATGTCTTTCACAAATGAAAACAGACAAAAAATAAAAATAAAAACGGAAAATGCATCAATAGGGAAGTTACGTTATAACGACAAATGAAATATGAATACTGGCAAGACAAGGATATTCATTTTGAGGAGCAAATGTCAGGCTGGGCGCTGTCACTGGACCGTAAAACTTCCCTTGTGTTAAAAATAATTTTTGCCGCATTTTTGGGACTCAGCGGAATTTGGCTCTGGTGTTCAGAGAGTATATAAAAAGAAAATGTTTCCAACGCTTGGTACATTGGCAAACAACTTTGGTCAAGAACCAAAAGAACTACCAAGCTAGAAGATTTAAGAAGAACCCGAAGCTAAATTGTTGACCATGTCTTTTCATATTAAGGTAAGACATTTATTTCTTGGTAACCGTAGACGAATCTGGATCTCAGTCGAAGTCGTAAATTGTCGGTTGATGGTTATTTTTCTTCAACTATATATGTTTCTTTGCCGTTTCGTTGTGGTGGTGTGTTTTTCAAACTGGTCTGTACAGTTCAGTAAATTATCGAATCTTCACGAACACAACTCTTTAATGAATTTCACTGGGCATGCGCCGTTTCTCGCCGATTCTCAAATGTGCCAATAAGGGTTGCTTTAAGTATAGTTCTCGCCGGAGGACCGCTTGTTGCATGTGTTTCAATTTTGAACGATGAAATGTGGAATTCATCCTAAGTCATACAAATGAACACAGGTCTTATAAACTGTACCAAGCTCATCTATATAGACCCCGGTTTTGATACATGCCGAACTTGTCATGGGTCAAACCTAATTTGATTCAATTAAAAAACGCCATTTCAATTTAGAATGGCTTGGCTGTTCCCCTCACCAAGCGAGAATTTCGACTCTGAAGTGACTTTGATTCAGACGTTTCTTTGACTTTGAACGTGACGTTTCACGTGCCAAACCTGAGGCATAACATGACAAACATACTTAACCTGTCTAAGATGTTTTTGTTTTAACTGCGTAAGTCCGGCTAACTTATTTCTGCGTCTTTAAGTGAATATTTTGTTTTATTTCTGTCTTTTTACAAATAGATATTGGCGAGCATCCTACTTTTGTGCCAAATCAGTATCATGGCGTCATATCCGTTCGTCAACGAGGGGGAACAGAAACAGGACGTCTTATACCGTGACAATGCTAATAGTGGCGTGATCATGGAGGAGAATGCGTTACAGCGTAACGCCAGCTCGAGTGACCAGAGAAAGGGCATCTTAAGCTCCTTCCTGAGTTTGTTGCCCGCGCGTGCGCGAGTGGCCCGGAAATCTCACCCATGCGTCGACCTGACTAAAAACCTTTCTGTTGTCCCTTGTGGCAGAAAACAGATAGTTACAGTTTCCTGTCGAAGAACAAGCCTCACATGCGGTAGTGGTGATGTCCCCGGATGCGCGGAAATAAGGACAATCTGTATTGATAACGGAAAACCTACAGTATTGGTCACAGGTTGTGAATGCGAATAATAACATACTGAAAAGCGGATTGTGAATTAATTTTAATGAAGGAATTTACGGACCACAAGCGGCCGCTCTTTTTTTCTTTGACTGTCTTGGGTATGACAGCGAACTAAATCGCCATTGAAAAGAATGCCGTACGCAATTCACACGGGGAGACGGCTCAACTCACTTTGAGTGTATTAGAAATGAGTGACTTCACTGTTTCGCCTCACGCTCGACGGACTACGAAAATAGGGTGATTTGCATGTGGTCTGGGAAATTCTTGTTCTATCTCATGTAGGAACTTTTAAAGAGTCAGCTCCTTCCAATAAGGAGCTGTGAATAGCTAGGATAGATATATTTTTTGCGCGCGCGCGCGTTAGTAGTGGTTCGTACTAGCCAATTTGTATATCAAAAACGCAGCAAAACGCATTTAAGGAGTTTTTGATAGTTAATCATGTAATCAAGAGTCATATTTCGGTCTGAGAAATTCCTACCTTTTCCATGTAAAATCTTCCAGTGAGTCAGCTCCTTTTAAGAGGAAGAAATGAAATGCTAAGGTATATTTTTCAGGTTTTTGTAAGTTTTAAGTTGTTCTTTGTAGCCAGGTTATACCTAACAAACAGCAAAACTTTTTTAAGGAGTTTTTGATAGTTTATCGTTAATAAAGAGCTATATTTTCTGATGAAAATTAAATGTTTCAAGGTTTAATTGATACGTGTCTATAGCTAATAAGAGTCTAATAACTTCTGAAACAAGTCTTTTCTTGCTCGTCACATGAAATCCTGGTGTGGCGCGATCAACCCACCTACGAAATCATGGGTTGTTAGCCAGCTGTCAAGAAACATTGCAAAAAGATTTTGGGGAGAAAAAGGAATAACCTCGATAATATTATGGGTGACAAATTAATACTCAATTTCGGCGCGAAATTTCAACGTTAATTTTAAAAATATTTCATATGCATGTGAATTTAAAAAAAAATTGCCACGGCATCGTTTAGCGAGAAATGTCACCCATGATATTAAAAGGTAACTAAACGATATACTCGTGAAATTAGGAAATAATTTCACTGGTGTGTTGTCAAAATTATTTTCCGAGCTTTAAGGCAAAGGAAATTATTATTTGCCTAATTTCACTGGTCACCATTTGATTACCCGTACGAACAGGTAATAATTAATTAATAATAATAACAATAATAATAATAATTAAAACTTATATAGTGCAATTTTCCATGACGTACATGATCAAATGCGCTCAACAATTAGATGAAATGATTAAAAATAAATAAAATATACAGGTAATTAAGACTGATAAAATTACAAGGTGAACAATAGCACATTATATGAATTAAAAGCCTGTTTAAAAAGATATGTTTTAAGATTACCATAGCACTTAAAACTTGAAAGAGAGTCAAGACTGGATATGCCACTCGGTAAATTGTTCCAGAGCTTCGGGACCGCATAACAGAATGCTCTTCCTCCAAGTGTTGCGAGTATCTTGCTGCTTGGAACCCCAAGCATAATGTTTTCGCTGGATGTAAGCGAATGTCTAGTTGATGTGAGCGAGTGAGTGAGTCAGAACTTTATTAAAGTGTCAAAAACCTTATAGCCTGGAAATAATACACCATACTAATTAGGGGACACTGCTGAAAAACTATACTAATACTAATATTAATACAATAAAAAAATGACTTGTGCAGCATAGGATGCAGCCCTTACAGTCGGTGTCCATTATGCGAGTTATATCCCTTTTGCGAATATAGTTTGTAAAAGCCTGCAGTGTCTTGGCTGATCTGTCGACCATAGACAGTTTGCCCCATAATTTGGGTCCTACATAACGCAGAGAGTGCTTCCCATAAGTAACAGATGCTATTAGGACATAGTCTATGTTTAACTTTATACATGAGAATACAAATGTCTTGTAAACGCCTGTTCTCTAGAGTTGGCAACTTGGCTCTCTCCAGTAGCTGAGTATAGCTAGCATGCTTGTCCTTGTAAACGGCCCTCAAGCCCCTTTCCTGTAGTCGTTCAAGTTTACGTGCATCGCTAGCTCTGCAGAAGTGCCACACTAGGTGACAATAAGTAAGGTAAGGTAGTACAGCTGACTTGTATAACTGAAGTTTGGCCTTAGTCGGGATTAAATTTCTTAGTCGCATTAGTACGCCGATTCTCTGACTTGTCTTTATGCAGGCTGAGCTAACGTGTCCCGAAAAATTCAGTTTGGAGTCAATAGTTACCCCTAAAAGTTTAAGAGTATCTGCGGTCTTAATTTTCTGATTGTTAGTATAGATCACTGCACTAGTGCGTGAGTCAGTTGTCTTGCCGCAGCCGATGTTCAACGTCTGATATTTCTTTAAGTTTCCGGCCGGCAAGTTGGACTCGTAACACTTTGTTGCCTGATCCGCACTTTCACTAAGCTTGGAAGTAACCTCCACTAGATCATGACGACTGTGGTAGATTTGGTGATCGTCAGCGTACATCGATGGTCTGGTTGCTATCCACAAGGGGAGGTCGTTCTGAAAAATGTTCCATAGTAACGGCCCCAGGGCAGAGCCCTGGGGACAGCCTCGGTTCACAAACCTGTACGAACTGACTTGGTCGCCCATTTTGGCACGATTGTATCTGTCACTAAGGTAGCTTTTCAGGAGTTGTATAAGTCCGTCCTTGAAACCGTATGCTTTAAGCTTACTCAACAGCAATGGTGGGTGCAGGGAGTCAAACGCCTTTGACATGTCAGTGGAAAGAATGTTCACAACAAGACTCTCGTCCCTTGCCTTCTTCCATGCCTCAACCAGGGTAATCAAGGTAGTTTCACAACTGTGATGTTTACGATATGCAGTCGAGTTTTCATACATGCGGGAGTCAAAATCTGCGGCTATCTGTTGACCCACCAGTTTTTCCAGAACTTTGTTTACACATGGGAGGATGGTAATTGGCCTGTAGTTCTCTTTAGAAAGCTTGTCCTCTTTTTTGTACACCGGGGTCCAGTCCCCCTTCTTCCAAGCACTGGGCCACGCACTATTACTTAGACACGAGTTGAAAAGGGTCGTGAGTGGTTTGGACAACTGTTGCGCTCCTATTTTCAGGGCTTTAGATGGAATACCGTCACTGCCAGTAGCTTTGTTTATGTTCAGCGATTCAAGAACAGCGAGAATCTGCCCTTGCGTACTAGGTTTGATTTCGATTGTCTGCGTCGAGTTCCCGTACTCCCGTTGGATCTTTTGAACACTAGGGTGATCTTTGAAATCTTCCATTGAATTACGCTCAACTGCCGCACCTTCTATTCCTTCTGCTAACGTAGCAAAATGCTCCGCTAGTACTTCCGCAACTTGCTTTTGGTCTTTTATCACATTTCCATTCATGAAATGATGTTTAAGTTAAGAGATTTTAAACTCTCTTGAGACTCTTAGCGTTCATACTCTCTTGAATTTGGCAGAGATAATTTTGTGAAGGAGAGGGGAAAACTATAAGCGCGCTTCGCCCTTGTCCTTTGAACGCTCGAAAGGCATGCTATCAGTTCTTGAGTGTGGACCTCCTTCTCAGTCAGTCAGTAACAACAAAATATTTAGTGATGTCATTTTGCGCATGCGTACAGGTCACATCACCAACACGCTTAACTGCCGTTGTTCCTAAAGATCCAAGCATCAGGCGCTGACCGAAAGGATTGCGCGGCAAATGGAGGCAAGAGTGCTAACACCGGAGAGAAATCATATTTAGTTTGTACCTTTGGGGCCTGAGAAGCACTCAGTGCACTGCGGCAGGGAGTAACGTGACTTTGTTTACTACATTTGTTTATACGTTGTTGTTGTTTTTGTTGTTTTTGTTTGTAGCGCGCTTTATTGAAATCTGTACCAAGACCTTATAACGCGTTAGAAATAGAAAAAATACCTATATACTTCCATTTAATAGTTTAGATAAATATCTGAATTACAACTTGAAAGCGTCAAAGACTGCAAATATCACAAAGTGATGAACAAAATTGTACACTAATTAAACTTTCCCGTATGTGGAGCACGATGACGTCACGCTGCGCATGTGCAACTCTTAACCACTCTACAAGCCCCGTTCTGACGGAAGACAATTTGATAGTTCTTTTTGCACCGTGGTGGGATATTATGAAATGATAAACAGGCCACACTTAGTCTTCTGCAGTGAACCTCAGTGAAGTGCCTTCCAAGGCAGTGGTTCCACTTTCGTATTCTTCGTAACTCGTAGGAACGTGTCGAACGTTTGACTACTGAATGATTATCAATGTCTTCGTCGCTGTAGATTTGTGACATCAGTATAGTTGGTGAAGTGTTGTTCTTGTTCAACAGGTTTCTTCCCAGGTCATTCACCAATGCCTGTCTGTAGTCGCGTTCAACGAATCTTGAAGAAACTACCAAGAGCAACCAGCTTTGGACCAAGACAAACGCTGTTAGCTACAATGAGAGAAAAAGAGAGCATGTTTTGGTCACGTTCCAGCTGGTTGTTTTTCTCTTGTTGTCTTTTTTTGTTGTTGTCGTTTTGTTTTGTTTTTCATATTTCTCCAGTTTATGTTACCACCCCGGGGGGGGGGGGAGGGTAAACTCCCATATGAAAAGGATGGGGTTGCTCGACATCTCGCTTAAGTTTTTTTATCAAAAATTCTGGTCTCACTTAGCATGTTCCTGACGAAACGCCACTATTCTTAGCTGTCAAAATATCTTTTAGGGTGCACTCGAAGAATTAATGATAAAAGAAACGCTCTTATTTCCGTTTTTACGCTCGAGTTCCACAGGTCTCCTGAGTGCGGTCTACTAGCGCGGGCTCCTTTTCTGAACAGCGGCTGGTAATCAAGCCAATTCCGTTTTACGTGGTATCTTTTAGCCGCGCCCAGGTTGGTCTCCCTTTAGGATTTTAGGGTCTTAATTCAAATTTTCCGGCAAGCTTTTCCGACCTTTTCATTTGGGAGTTCCCCCAGGGTTACCATACGGAACTATTAGCGATCAAAGTCACGAGTTTTGCGATACCAATTCACCAATTAACCTCAATGAAAAAGCGCTGCCCATAGCTTTAATACAAGATATAAATCACTTTGTTAGGATAAATCGTACGCGAGATCATGTTCTGAAAGCCTCTCTAAACAATAGCACTTCTCTATGTTGGAGGACGAGGAATCCTTTTTTCAGTTTCATTTTAAAATGACAGTTGTACAAACACCGTTTTACTAGCTATAGTAATGGTAAAAGATCCGACCATTTAGCGATCAACACTTCACTACCCCTGTAAAACATCCATTACAGGACAAAGAGAGAAATGAGCAAAAATTAAAATCGATCATAAAACAAATGTACGCAAAAGGATGCCGAAGATTCTTGACACCGCAAAAGATTCGTAGATCTAACATTAAAACAAGTGTATAATTGTAGGTAGGGACTGATCGCGACTGATCGACAAGGCCAAAGAAACGAGGATTGATATTAGAAGGTCTAGAAGAGAACTGAAATGCCTTTTTTAAGCATTAATCTGTCATCGACACAAGCACCTTCGCAGCATCAGTAATTTTGTCCGTTTTCTTGTCCTGAATGCAGACACTGTAAAACTCTCTTCTAAGAAAGGACATTTTAGATGCCTGCAATTTATTACGTTTGTCGTTTGGCTTCTTGTATCAGCATAATTCTCGCTTTCAGTAGCAAACGCGGGATTCCAAGCTAACCCTCACAGCAGAAAAAATACGGCCTCCAAGTAAAGCACTTCACTGAACGGCAATTAATTTTAGACTCGTAGAGTTGACTGAAATTTTAAGCTAATTTAAGCTTTTCGCCACAACATAAAGAACCAGAGCAAACTGAGGCAATTTGAATACTTCTCAAAATTGCGGACCCAAACAAAACCACGCTTGTTAACATAAATCCGCATAGGTGAAAATGATTTAAGTTTACCAATTGAATTGCTATACACTTGATTGCCTCTAAGTACCTTCAAGTGATTGCACATCTTCCTTTCTTTTCAGCTTGGAATTAACTGATTTCGTTCCCTCTTTTGCCCTTTACAGATTATACCTGAATTCCTCTTCAACCCATCTGCTCACGGCTCTTATAGCTACAGACTGACGTCTTCCTATTTTTAAATACATACCTTACGAGAGTTTCCCGACTTGGCGAAACAAAAGATTTTCCCTACCCGTGATACTCACGAGTTCTTGCTAAACGGACTTCAATGTTTTCCTTTTAATTCGCTGGCATTAGAAACTTTCTAATCGATATAAATATTACAATAAAATATTCGAGTACTTTCCGTTTCTAAATTTATCAAATCACGCTAGCTGCTAGTCGTACAATAGACTCACGGAAATGCCCATCTGAGATCCCCCATACAATCTATTGAATTTTTTTTCTTTCAGAGACATTTCGAAAACTCATTTAATATTTCACTGGAGTCTTTTCAATGTCTTGCTTTTACTAGAGTAGGAGAAATCAGGCCTTTTCTCTGCGTTTCCAGTCAACTTCTGTATGGCCTTCTTCACAGATGTTCTATGGGTTTGTCACGTTTTCCTCCCTGAAAATGAGAAAGAAAGATTACGTGACGTACCAAAAAGTGAGTTTCCAATTCTTAGTTTTAGCAGATTCGCCTCGAGTACCATTAAGGATATCGGGGAAACAAAACTCACTGTTTCCCCATACGGACAGTTATCAAGAATTTAGAGTGAACCAACCATTATGTAACCTGTACAATGCACGGGAAAATTCGCGAATCCAAAACATTGGGGTAGCATAATTTTCATTATCATGCTTTTGGCGTTTTGGTGGCCCTCGCCTCTACGGGCCAAAAGTATTTGTAACAGATTAAGATATTTTATACCAATTAATAACTGCTTATTTCAAACATTGGGTTGTTATTTTAAACAAAGGACTGAGTTAGACGTTCACCATAGAAAATGTTCGCAACCTACGCGCCGACTCCTGGACCATGTCCCACGACTGCCTACTATTTTAAAAATGAACATTTTTACAGGTCAGTGGCCGGTAAAAAAAACAAAACTGCGTACTTGCCTTGTGGGTCAGACCATTTTGTGTGAGTGTTAAACGCAAAACCACATCAATCAAATCATGTTACTTTTGGGTCAAGTAAAGACCACTCTACCTGTTGGATTCGGCTAGAAAGTAATAAGCAGGGATTTATTATCCAATTACACTCTGAAGAGTTCACGCTCATAATTCGCGAAACGAGTAGAAACATCCCTCGGCATTTGTACTACAGCAAACCTATTTAACAGGTTAGACCTTTTAGTGCTCCCTCGCGTGCGTAACACAAAACACAGTTAAAACATTGGATAAAAATGATTGACTTTTACAGTTGAGTGGAGTACTACCAGTGTGTGTATTTTGGCTTGTCATTTGTATTCTGACTCAACCTGCAGGATCACCTGGAATCTTCAAGGCTGGTAAAAGCATTCAACAATTGTTCTAAATAAATTAAACAGACTGTTGCCGCTCTTTACGGAATACTTTTGTTACGTGACTAACTTACGTTACTAAAGTGTCTCTAGGAATATAAAACTGAACACTTGACTCTGTATTTATTTCTTTATTGAATAACCCTTGCCAACAATTCATTGATCAGAATACAATAAATATTAAATATGTTTAAGTATGACAAAAATTAAAGAACTAAATGTTACGTAAAAGATCTTTACGTATTTACATAAGCGGACGTTAATCAGATCCAGGCAAAGGACACTGGTTACTCCACTATTAAGAGGACCAAGAGCTCTAAACCTCGTGGAAAATTACAACGGC
This sequence comes from Orbicella franksi, assembly GCF_964199315.1. NCBI lineage: Eukaryota > Metazoa > Cnidaria > Anthozoa > Scleractinia > Merulinidae > Orbicella > Orbicella franksi. Next base: position 3,794,091 of record NC_138150.1, read on the forward strand.
ATGATACATGCCTTCAGTCATAAAATATAACTTACAAATCAATGGACCTTTTCGGCGATACGGCGGCCATTTTGAACTATGATTCAGTATTGTTTCAAGTAGCTATTATGGGATGCTCAGGAGGCAAATACATACTAATTTGTTCCCAGAGCGTCCCATGATACCTATTTGAGACAAGAGAATTCAAAGTGGCCGCCGCATCGCCGAAAAGGCCCATTATCTCCTGTTATCATAATCAAAGATACCCAGCTAAGAGGATTTAAAGAAAAAGCAAATAAGATCATTTTGCCATTCACGTTTACGTTGAGAATGTTACAGCTACAATGTCCTTAAAGGAAAACAAACATCACAAAGCGATGGTTAACGGATGACACATTGAACACAGTCAAAGTTCCTGAACGTGCAGTAGAACGAAGTCACGCCGCGCACGTGCAGCTGTTCAGAATCCGGCAGTAACCTTTCTGTCCAAGGACGGAACCATAATTTTTCTTGCACTTTGGCGGAGCATTGTTAGCCGATAAACAAACCACACTTTGTGATCTGCAGTGAAGTTCAATAAAGTACCTTCCAAGGCAGTCGTTCCATCGTATTGTTTTTCCCAACACGCAAGGACTCGACCTCCGTTTGAAGCGCAGGCCAACTGACTTTAGATTGTTTCCGTTTTTGGCTTCGTCTTGTAGAGATGTTGACAATGAAGTCTCGTGGAGTTCGTCCAATTCGTTTTCATCTAGAAAGTCAGTTGCAACATCATGGATCGTAGCACTTTGAACGAATCTTGAATGAACCACCGAGAAAACGTAACTCTGTACGAAAAGGTAAACAGCGAGCTGCAATAAAAATGACACAAGGTCAAATTCAAAATCCTTTTAAAATAAATAAATAAAATAAAAGACTTTATTTAACCTGAAAGGCCAATCAGTGATCACTGAATCACTGGTATTAACTGGCGATCAGCGTTAACATATAAAATATAGCTGTTCATAAATTTGTACTTTAAATACTAAACATTTACATTAAAAATTACAGCCATTCTGGAGATTATGTAAAAACAAGCATTTAAAAAGAAGAGCAACAACAACAAACAAACAAGCAAAAAATTGAACCTAATTTACGGTACATACATGATTGATACGGTCTTGATCCATAAAATGCTTAAAAATATGTGTTTAAACTTAGAAAGAGTGTTTAATTCTCTGATCTCTCTTGGTAATCCGTTACATTCTCTTGCAGCGTCACACTTGAAAGTAGACTGACCGACCCATTTTCGTTTTAGTTGGTGTGACGTTTAAAAGTGTTGAGTCTTTAAGTATCCTTCCATGCAGATCAATTGAACTCAATATTTTCCTCAGCCTTATCTTTCCTGCAAACATTTCACTTCAGTTTTATAGCACTTTACTTCTGTGACCAAAGAAAGATTAACAATGATGTACAGTCGTTCGTAGCGAACTAGAGTGTTTAATTCTCTGATGTCTCTTGGTAATCCGTTCCATTCTCGTGCAGCGTCACACTTGAAAGTAGACTGACCCATTTTCGTTTTAGTTGGTGTGAAGTTTAAAAGTGTTGAGTCTTTAAGTATTCTTCCATGCAGATCAGACCTCTTAACAAGATATCCCTCTAACTGGTGCGGACAGTGAACATTGTGTACGACCTTAAACCCTAATTGTAGCTTCAAAAACCGCCGTCTACTATCTAAGGATAGAAGATATAGCCTGTTACGCATATCCTGTGAGCACGTTCTGCGATTCGCAGCAAGAATAATACGCATGGCCTAATTCTGTAATCTCTCTAATCGTCGTGAATTACTTTTTCCACAGACACCCCATATGATACACCCGTAATCTAGGATGGGTAATATAGTTTGTTTATATATGTTCAGTAGAACTCTTTGGCTAAGAAAGGGCACGATCCTGTTTAACATTTTGAGTTTAGGATAAACTCTGGATGCAATATACTTATTTACTGTTCCTCATAATTTTTCGTATAGTGCAACTTAAAAGCAGCTATTTTTAAATGATCAAATCCTCCAGTTTTACGATATGTTTACAAGGATCTTTTTTTTTTACAAAAGATATACATGAGTTAGCATTTTCAGCATCGTGTTTTTCAAGAATTCTGAATTATTAAAACTGATTATTCTGACAATTGAACTCAATATTTTCTTCAGCCTTATCTTTCCTACAAACAATTCACTTCAGTTTTATAGTACTTTACTTCTGTGACCAAAGAAAGATTAACAATGATGTACAGTCGTTCGTAGCGAACTAGAGGATCAAAACAAAAATATTTAGCAGGAATTTAGCTGGAATAACATCAGAAACATACAGCTTACCTTGAATATTGTGCTTTTCATTCTTCGTCTATACTGTACACTATTCCACAGATTGAGTGTCCCAGGTAAGATCAGCTATGGTCTTCACAGTCGTCGATACTCCAGTGAAAGAAGCGACCTTTTTTATATTCCCCCTGAGGAAACCAAATACACTACTCATAGACCCAATTTTAGTTTCACAGTAATGTTCATTAACTTTTTTCCCTTAGCTGCAGCTATTCGAGGCGGAAAAAAATATTCACGTACATGATACGATTAAACAAAAATCACTTCAGCGGAAAACTGCATTCATTCTTGTATATTGGGCAGAAGGCAAATTACACTAATCTTGTAGTCTTGGAAGTAATTATGTCGATAGATACTTATCAAAAAAATTCCTTCCGCTTTTTTGGACTCCTATGTTTGGAATGAATATCTCAATTTTGTTCCAGTTGTTTGCTCAATGTTTTTGATTCAAAATAGAAACCCTGTTACAATAAAATGTTAGTTTTTTGTTACAGTATTTTCGATACAAGCTATATATATTTATGGGTGACTCATTTCTGGTCTAACTTGACAGTCCATGAAGGAACAGTTCAAGTTATCGCGATTTTAACTTATCAGAAAAGTTAGGACTTACATTTAGAGGTAGAGCTTAGAGTTACCTTTACTAAGTTACCAAGAAGTTCGAATGAACTAGATTTTGAGTTACGATAGCTAAATTTCTCCGACATACAACGCCGCTGAATCGCCAAAGAGACAGTAGTCATCGCTATTTTTCGCTGGCTGTTTTCAGGTTTCATTTAGTTCCATCCGCTAATTTGCTCAGTGTTAAATTGCAAGCCGACAAAAAAGATATCACATTGTTTGTCTGTGAACAAAAATGGGGATTCCCCCTTGCTGGCATGACATAACTTTCAGCATGTCGTTACGTCAGACTGTAACCGGTAGTAGATAGAACTGAAGACGGAAAAAAGAGAAACTTTGCATTCAATAAACCGGAAAATCAAAGCCTTTTCTCATTGCAATCGTTTCCGTGGTTGCTTTTTCTTTTAAGGGAGCTTAGTGACCGTGTTTTGAGTTATTTTGGCCGTGTACAAAATTGCCTTTAAATTGAAGGAAGGGATGGTAATCTAAACCATGAAGAAAGAAGGATGGTTAAAGGAGCTCAGTCACGGTTTACACATTTTGAAAAGTTAAACCTAAATGTTTCAAATTCGTCGTTTGCAATCCGTGTCAATCTTCGCCATCCTTGACCATCCTTGTTCCATCGTGGTTTATTATCATCTCTTTGATGTTTTTCTATCTTAATAAATTATTATTTTCAGTTTTCCTTCCATTTAATGGATACTTTGTACGTGACAAAACACCGTGACTGAGTTCCTTTAAGGATGGAGAAGAAAAACATGGATTACAAACGACGAACTTGAAAAATTTCGGCGAAACTTTCCAAGATGCGCGAATCGTGACGTAACTCCTTTCTTTATCATTGACTCGTTTAAGATTGAATTCTTTGGCTTCTGTTTTAATTACGCCGTATAGCAAAGCAAATGGGAAATGGTTTGTTTCTAGCATACCGTTACAGTAAAGTTTTAAATTTTGTTAAGGCAGATATGTTGGTTGCACAAAAAGGGTTAAAGGAAAAAATAACTATTAAAATTGCGTTAATGTAAACATAGGATCTACAATCGGATATAGTTGTCAAGCTTCCAATAAGCTACGTAGTTTAAGACCGTCTTAGCATTCGCAGAAAACAAAAGCGGAATTAAGAAGAGGAAAACAAAGAAATCAAATGGGAAGCTGATAGAGAGCGACTTAGCGTAGCAGCCGTGTCAGAAAATGGAGTTTTCTTTTAATTAGAGAATTTTGAAATCTGGAGGCCAGACTGAAAATGCGTTTTCAGCATTTCTTCAAGGAATATGTCACTAAGAAATACATCTCGATCAAGTTTAAATATTGGCTTTCGAATTCTAGCGTAAATATTGTATTGTATTCATGGGACGTCCGTCAACGCCTTTCAAAATAGCAGGAAAGCACGTGAAAAATTCAGATGCCCATACAACAGCAACTAACATCACAGTAGTAAATATTAAAATTTATTTAACTCATCTCAAAACAAGTTATATAACAACTATAAAAGTAGGAGTCGTTACTTGATGTTTTCAGCGAAAACCATACATTCTGAAATGATGTATACGTTACTTGGCAAGGTAACTTTCGGAAGCGACCTCTGCTTGCAGGGTACGTATGAGTAGATAATACTTTCAAAGCCACCCCACCAACATGTCCTACAATACAACATGTATATTTAAATTAAAATAGTAACATTTCTACACTGTTTCTCTATATTACTTCAGTGTCCTCTGTAACGCGGTCCGTTTTTCCATGATCAATTTAAAAAGTTTCTCTGTTGCCTTCACATAAAAATCTTTGCTGGCAAGGGGTTGTTTATCCACTCTGTCCTCGACATAAACAATTTGTGTTGAACACTTTTCCACAAGCGGGGAAATAACTCGTTTCTGTAACGCATCTCGCGTTATTTCGAAATCTAATGCAAGTTTTGCTTCGCTTTTTGCACTCCACCGTCAAAATCAAATCGTTGCCGCACTGTCGCACAGATTTGCTCTTTAAGCATCCTGAACTGACTTGGCGCGCTGTTCTAATATGTGCATGCTCAAACAAGGACAGCAGCAGGTTGCTGGAGTTGTTGACGTCATATTTGGCATCATGACGCGTCGCATTCTTTGATCTGAGCCATTGCTCAGCATGAAGAAATTCTTGAGGATCGCTGCTGGCAGCTGGATATGGTTTGGCGATTTTGAATTGCGTCAGGAGTACATGAAGGGCCATGATTGTAACCAACCACTGTTAAAGGAAAAGAAAGATCCTTATAAGACAACCAAGCATAAGCATAAAACTCGATTTTACTAACCTCTAGGTAACGAAGTCCTCGGTATAACGAACTATATTCTTCGCCCCAGTAATAACAAAATATATGGAAAAAAAAGCCCTCATATAACGAAAACTCTTTGTAGCAAACATATTTTGCCAGTCCCTTGGCCCTTCGTTATATCGAAGTGCCACTGGTACATGATACAATTATGCAGCTCACTGACTTGGAGGGCTAGCTGCAAACTGTATGTGTGTTTGCTCTCCCCTACCCCTTTTTGTACATTTAGGACTAAACAACTCACAACGTTTGTCATAGTTTTTCTCGTTCGATATACGTCCTTTGATTCTTCGTTGAAAATACAAAATTGGAATTCATGTGTTTCCAATTGCGGAAAGCTTTCACTATAAACTAAATGGCTACAATCCATGATATGAAATACGTAATGTGCATAACAAATGGTCACACAAGGGCCAAAATTCCCTAAGATCGTGAACAAATTTTCAACCGAGAAAATAAATGGCATTTCTAGAGGCATTACAAACAGAGAATTCAAAGATTGAACTTTGTTGAGCTGTAGGGTCAGGAACGATAGCTACGGGACTAGCGAAGCAACCATCGGACATTCATCCTGGTTGCAAAAGCGTACGAGAAAATCTTCTAAAACGAACAGCAAAACAAAACTTTGTTTCGCTAAAGCAAGATTATTAGTCTTGTCAGAGTGAACTTAGTTCAGCTTCGAGTCTTTGCACTAAATGAAAAACAATTCGTGAAATATATCAACGAATAAACAAAAAGATGTTTTCTTAGCAACACTCGATCGCTAATTGACTAACTGCACGTACGTTGTGTTCTTCTAACAGAGATATGAGCAACGCTGGAAATTAAAACGTTGAAGCTGCGAAAGTCTTGTGAAATTTGTAGTGGATAACGTACAACGTGAACTTTTCCTCATCAGTCAAACTATGCGACAAAAATTATGACATGATTTTAAAAACTGGTCTGTTTGTGGCTTCCCGACTTTATCTTCCTCACTAAATGTGCTCGTAGATTAACACAGTTGAAAGAATTTAATAAATCAGTTTACAACGGCTTTGATGTACCATAACAGTTAAAAATGAGATGTTAAAGAAAGAAACAGGACATACCTTCAAATGAATAAACATTTTCAGTTTGTAAAATACTGCACTCTGTTGCTGATTCTTTCACGTTAAGTGTTGAAGATTTCTGCAAAAACTCGGTAACAAGCCTGACTTGAGCAAGGCTTTTATAGAGACCATAGAGTAAGCCATTTTTAGAAAATCGGGTTCTGTACGAAAATAGAGCGCCCAAATTTAATGTATCAACCCGCATTCATAGGCTACAATATTACAGCCTGGAATGTTTTTTCTCCCCTACCAAATAGACATATTTTCCTTGTTTACCTTGACAACTAATTTAACTTCCCGTTCATTGGAGCTCAACGTGATATTTTTCAGCCAATGACATTTTCTGTTATAAATTGGCGCAAAGAATGCGGCATTTTTTGATGCCTTGCAGACAACCCTGATAGATTATAAACGCTTACAGGGGATTCCCATAACCAATAGCAAGTGTAGAGTCCATCAACATCCCTTTAACTTAACCTTGTTGCGAAATGAAGTAAGGTCAAATGTGAAATACGGAAAATTCCAATGAAATGACGTGTTCTGTTCTGGGCACGAAAACCGTTCGGAGTGGAAATTAGGGCTTCCCCAGAAACACAACTTCCTCTCGATGGCTTGCGCAGCTGGCGGGACTCGCGAGCGAGCGATATTTGTCCCCTGGGGGTTTCGCCGTTCGCGTTCAAACAAAAGCACTCTCCCACGAAATCCCGCCAGCTACGCAGGCTAATTAAAGACTACTCGAACTCAATCTGTAACAAGCCTGTTATGTGTAGATTGGTCTTTCATAATCAAAACAATCCCCAGGACAAGCTTGTAAGTCAAGGCTAATCCAGGATTAAAAATAAATCAAGATTGCAATCGCGTATTTGTTATTGCTAATGTTTTGCAGATTTTGAAGTTGACAGAAGTTACCGGCTGCAGGAAAAACCTGAAAATCAACAGAAACTCTCCCTGCAAAGTGACGAAACAAATACAAAATTCACGCAAATTCTGAATACGTTCATCATGCTTTGAAAAATCTTGAGTAGATTTGACTTAACTATTTGATAGATCCAGGCCGAGCTCTAGACAGATCGTTAGCTTGAACAGAGATGAGGGTGGGGGGAGGGTGAGGTGAAATTCATGAGGGGAGAGGTCGAAAGGAAGGAAAGCTAAAAGGGATGAAAAATTTAAAAACCCTATTTTTGCAACATTTTCACAGACAAACAACCCTGACCAAGGTAGTAGAATTTCCATCTAAGAGCAGTTTTTATTTCCTTGAGTTCAGACAGTCAAACCGATGGGCCGTTCAGTCCGTTCAATCGTCCAAAGCTGGGATAACTCTAAAAAAATAAAGACGACACATGTTTAAAGAGGCATTACGGGTTTATTTTTGAGCCAGCACGTACTACCGTACGTTGACAGACCTGTCATTTTAAGCTACTTTGCTTGCTGTTTCTAAACAAGTTGTCGTGAAAATCTTTATTTGTTGCATCATGTTCTCAGGAACTATTTTTAAACGAACGTTCATGCAGATAATAATAATAATGTTAACCATAGGAAGTCGTCGCTTGCACTTATCAGTGTTCTTTAAATAGCGTTGACTTAAATTGCACCCCTATTTTGTAAGAATGAATTTTTTTTCGTGATCAGATTAAATATTCGAATTATTTTGCCCACCTTAAAGCTGTAAATATTCTTAAATGTAAGGTATTCTTAGATTACAACGTGCTTTGCATTAGATTGCAAAGTGCACGATCATATGTTTGCCTAGTTCATTAATGTGAACTACAGTGTGCTGCGTTCCTGATATACGAACTGAGCTGTACCAGTTTGTCGTTTTGTCGGAGATCTCTACAGAAAGATGATACAGTTACTGCGAGATGCATATTTAGCATACCATTCAATAGTATGAAACAAGTTCATTATGTGATTTAAGCGTTGTTTTACTTAATTTTCTATCAAATTACATAAAGAATGATGAGGGTGTCTCAGGGCAGTCCTCGCTCAGTATTTTCTTAGCACATTCTTAAATTTTCACCAATTTTACAACACCGCGAATGGAAGCGGAACATGATCGTCGAAAACAAATGTAATTCTCTCTGATGAAGGAAGTTAACGAAAATGACATAAAAAAGAGACATTTTTGTGAAAACTACAAGGACAATCATGTCTAGAATACAGAGAGAGCGCAACACAACACAGCCAGGTCAGTCGATATATTTGCAACAATCCCTCTGAGAAGACGGTCAAGTAACCTTATAAAACATCGATTTATTGAGATACACAGACAGTTGTTGAACAGATTTTGAGATGCATACTCGCCTCGATAAGATTCAAATCTTGGGGTCAAAATAATATAAATTTAGTTAACGCTTCCATAAATTTGAAAGACGCATTAATTTCACTATTCAATACCGAATACTCATAGTAACCCTTGGCGGGGGAAGAGTTTAATTGGAGATTCCCCTGCAGTTGAAACAACATTCCGTCAACGCGGTACTTAACCTTTGGCAGAAATTTCTCAAGTGTCTTTAATTTAGAGTAGTCCGGCGCTTTGACGCAAATTCAGTCGTGTAATTACTTAACCCTCCTCGTCGCTCAAAAAAGGCTTCCAAAGCACTTTTTATCTTTTTCCTTGTCCGTTGTTTCCAACCGCCTGTCAATAACGAAATCGATCTATGTAGCTTCTGTACTTGGTGGTTATAGCGTGTGATGTATAGTAACCTGAATAGAACTTGTCTAGTTGCGCAAGCACGAGAAGAATATATCAGGTGGAGTGGAACGAACCGCCTGTCCGGAAACTCTTGCTCTACTTCCGCTTTGTTCGGCACTTTCGTTTTGGTCCCTTTATCCTATCTTCCCCATTCCTGTCGTTTTCTCGTCTTCATGGCACCAACACCTAATAAGAACTGTAGAGTATTTTAAGCAAGGACTAGTTGACATTACTAAATATATGTGAGAAGACGTTCGTCTATAGCTCCGTTTTATAATGTAGTCGTAGATCTGTAGCCGAAGAACACTGCCGGGAACGATTACATAAATGACAATCCCAGAGGTTTGCAAATGTCTGGCGAGGAGGTAACTGTATCTCGTGGAACATTTTTCAACTTACGCAAACTGCACAATCTTCATCCTTTCTAAGGGCCTCTTCATATGAGCTCGGTCAACCGGGCTGGCTCGGTTTACGAGACCTCGCCTAGCTACTCTTTTCTTCGTATAAAACCTAATTTCAATGTACTTTTATAAGAAGCCGGACTGGCCTGGTTACTGAGATCTCGGTCACCCTCCAGCCCGCCGTGACCGGAACGAAACTGTTTTGACAAGACAGCTTCGCTTTCGCATCATAGCGGCTAAAATGGCATAATTTTTGGCTTGCATGTGTTTTCACTTTAAAAGTATGCGAATTAGCTTTATCAGAGTAAAGTTACAAGAGTCCGCAAAGCTACGATAGTCGCGAACGATGCAATTTTATTTTTCACCATTTTGGTTTTGTTTCTTAAATTTCATGCCGGTCGACCGGTCAGCCGGTCAGGCCAATCCCATGTTCTACCTTCCAATCGGAATCAAGAACGCTATGCTTTCTTACTAAAATAGAGAACAGATCACAAGGTTTTAAGAGAGAGATCGTGGTTATGTGCATGGAAGAACAAGAGAACTCGAATAATCAACGACAATCAGGGGCACCCAACGGTAATGAAGCTCAATACAATGCTGTAAACAGGGTAGAGTTTTAACATCACGGCTCATTCAGAGACGGAAATATTCCCAATCATTAGATCAAAACTAAAAATCGCCGGCCTTGTACAACTTCTAAGAAGTTAAGCTTCATCAAAAATGAAAACACGCAGCATCAGGAGCCATAATCGGGGACGGAGACTGTAAGCGCGCGCCAATTCTAGTATTTGGGCTGTCCCTATGATATGGGACAATTTTTCTATTTTTAGAACAAATTGCGCCATCGCCTGCGGCACACGCGCGTACATGCTGCGAGAATTTTTGCGGATGTCGCGCGGGGGAAATAGCGTCCGAAATTCCCGAAATTGTTCATGCTATCAGTGTGCTTTTGGCCCACAACTCAACACGTTTATGTTTGTTGGAATTTTGCTTAAGTATTTCGTCGTAAGCTGCTCCAGTTTGAGTGAAGTAAGCCAGTCTCGAATTTAGGTATGCCCCGCTTTAAGCTTATATATATATCAGTGTCCAAGTTGTGTTCCGCTGCTTCTTTTTCAAGAGCTGTACATTACTCCGCTCTAAATTTCGCATGTGGTGAAGATTAACAGCTTTTCCATAACACAGCAAAAAACTAGCTGGATATATTTAGTAACTATAGTAGCGTTTCAGGACTTCAAAGTTTCCCTCCTCTTGCCTCGCGCTTGCGAGGAATTCGCCAGTCTATCGCGACCGAAATGTAAAACAAAATAATTGCAAGTTTGAGTTTCGCCTGAATTGTAACAACGCTTGATGTTTCATCAAGGCCCAATAACTTTACGTCCGTAGATACTGCTCAGTTTTGTTGGTGTAAAAATCCAGTAAATTGTCTGTTGTCGATGAATAATAACAGCGCCCGCCGATGCGTGTTTAGTACAGTGAGTAAACACGACAAATTGTACTTCCGCCGCACTTTCGCGTGAAAACGTGCATCGAACTCACACAATGTCGCTATAGTTTTTAAATATGTTCAAGACTGATAAATATTTGAGAACATATTAAAATCTAAGCTGAAAATGATATGTCTATTTTATCGTCGCAGTGTAAAATTTCCCTGTGTTGAAGAAACACACATGATATTAGTAGCCTTTTTGCGTTCGTAAAATTTGTTGCAGCATCTCAGCACAAAAGATAACGAAAGAAATCTTTGTCAGCGGGGATTTGTTGACAATTGAAGCGAGACTCGGACTTGAAGTGCACGCGCTACACTATGCAAATGACTACTTGTACGCGTCAGACGTTCCTTTCTAAAACTTTTGCAAACTCGCCAAACAAGCCGAAACAATAAGAAACCATCAAAAACAGGTTTTGGTCATGATTAAGCATTGTCTGAGAAACTCAAAAATTAACTCGACGTCAGAGTAGAGAGTTTTCTTGCTATATTTTAAGTCAGAACAAACGCAAAAGCATTACGCAAGCTTACAACTAGCGCAAGCAGATCTTATTTTCATTCACAGCGCGAAATTGAAGTGTTGTTTTCGATCCTGAAAAACTCACCTTTTCCGTTAGCTTAGAGCATAAAACTACATATAAGCGCCCTGGTTCTTAGTCCCGGCCTTATTCCCTGCCATCGCTGTGAAAAAATCCGCAAGAGAGTTACCATTTGATCACGCAACGTGACAACATCCACGCGAGAACCCACGACATGTGCGTGGGACCGCGCAGATAGATATCGTCAGGATGGCGTAATTTGTTGTAAAAATAGAAAAATTGTCCCATATCATAGGTGCGCGCGGATCCCAAGACTTATGTTCTTCGTCCCCGATTATGGCTCCTGGTAGCATTCGTGAACGGCAGAAATCGAAAAACAGTCGAAGTCTCGGCTGAACGGACAGACGATCTCAATTCCTGGGAAGCCAAATTTTCCAGTCTGACCGGCTTGACCGGTTTTCGTGTTAGCGCCGAAAATGTTATCCCTCTTGACCTTTCTGTAACTAATTTTAAATTACTATACCTTTTTCCTCGCCAAGGTAAACAGGATGCCAAACGTCACTATGGTGATGGCAATCCCTTTACCAAACAATGTCATCAAGTTCTTCAAAAACAATGCGTCATTCTCTGTGGTCATTTTATAGTTAAAGTAGATAGGAAGTGTTATTTCGTTGTCAAGGTAAACAATGAAACAATGTTGATTTGATGGAGAAGAAATAACAAAGCCATGCCGTTAGATTATAAAGTACCACTCATTTCCATCCCCGTGGCAAAAATGGCTTTCAAATGTCCCACCTTAGGACCCCTTAGGGTCATACTAGGCGATCAAATAGTCCTATCTCCAGCATGCAGACCATATGTGGCACAAAAGAGCAATGTTAAAGAAAAAAATTCCCGTCACTATGGCCTTCAAAATCCAAAACTAAAGAGCCACAAAAGTTTTCATCCTCATCAGGCATAAGAGGATCTAAATTTATATCAGGCTCGATTACCAGCCGCTGTTCGGGGATGGAGCCCGCGTCTCTTCTCGGGAAGGAACGTAGACCGGACTCGAGAAAGCGGCAGAAATCGAGCCTAAATTTATATCTGTTTTCAACTTTTCAGCTTAATAGCGTGCTTTGTTTGGAAACCAACGCGAAACCATGGAAACCAGACTTGTCTTATCAGGTGGTAAAGGGGGTCTTCTAGATAAGCCTGAAAACGCTTCTGAGACTTCCTGCTCAGGACTGATTGCACTGTAGTATGAGGTGTTGTACCAATGATGACCTTGCGCAAATAAAATAAATAGAGTTATGGCGGTGCGTGACATAAAGCTGCATAAAGCTTCGATCGCGTTTGTCGAAAAATATGCACTTATCTAGTGATGTTTAGCCTTTTCAGGAGTTTAAGTATTAGCAAGAGTGCTTCTGTAAATGTTTGGTGGTTCAGTTAAGTTCAGATAATCAATCGACTTCACAGCGAAAGTAAGTTTCAGATGTTTACACTATTTTCCGGCCACGGAGGTACACTATGGCAGCTCCATCAGTGGGGTCTGTAAATTTGAGCAAAACATTTCGACGAATCTCTGAAGTTTGGGAATACACATAGGGACCTAAAACTTGGAGAAGTTTTTTCTTTACTTTTCTCCTATAACATTACAATTTTTTGACTTTATCCACAGAATAGTTTCCGATGTATTTTTGTTTTGTTTTGTGACGTACAGTGATAACGATTTATTGTCAAGAGCCTTCACCTTTCTTTCGTAACTAGGTGTCACAAGGCCTTGTTGTCAGGACCTGGTGATTGTTTATTTAAAAATCTGAGCAGCACGGGAAAGTCAAAAACAAGTTTCAGAAATTAAAGGACATTTACTAACATGTTTCGGCAGAAAGTTCTACCTCAGTTCTTCAGTGCAAATATTACAGAAGATGCAAAATGAATCTGAATGGCTGAGTATGGGGATTACAAGGGTAGGCTTAGGGTTAAATTAACTTGTTCAAGTTGCTGATTAAGGGAAGGGTTTTCTCACAGGATGTGCAAAGCTCCTTTTATCTTGAGCTGGAATGTACAGCTGGCTTGATAAACTACATGATCATGAAAGCATTCGGCTAGAATTTGAGTCACGGTACTGAAACGGCCCAGAATAGACGAGTTCACGCTCTCAGTTGCATCATGGGTAACAAGGTCAAGATTCTAAAGAAACAAAGCGGCAAAAGATACGTTTTTCTTCCTATTTCTGCCCTGAGTTTCATATCCGAGAAGGAACTTTTACTGTAAATAGAGAAACCCCTTTTCTACGCTTACTAGCGTTTTTGAGTCGATTGAGCTAGGCATTAGCCTACTTATCAGAATATCGGAGATTTTGTGGCTTGAGTGGCTAATACTTGATCAAATTATTCGGTTTTAACCGTAAAAAAAATTGCTACGCCCTCAACAACCACTCGATCGGCTCAAAAAACGCTGGTAGACCTAGAGGAGGGGTTTCTCCATTTACATTATATGATGTTTCGTCTCCAAATGTGAAATCAGAACGGAAACATGAAGAAAAACGTATCATGTTTACAGCTTTGCTTCTTTGTAAATTTGCCCTCAGTACCCATGATGCGCGCAACTAAGAGCGTTTACCGATGTGTGAGTCTTATCAGCAGTTAGGTGTTCACAGACACGCGTGGAAGTGCACGTAGTTTCAAGCTGGCATGACAGCCTGCACAAGAAAATTTATAAATACATGACCCCTGAACGAAGCCCACTCAAAAGTCGCTTTAGTGCGACCAAAATTGTCCTTTTATCTCTGAAACTTATTGCTTATTTATCGTTAAATTATTGAATTGGAATATTCTTCGTAAAGCACGTGGCTTTCTTAAAAGGAGTGACTCATTCTGTGGGCTCTATGAAGCCTTCCGAAAAGCTACTAGGCTGATTAATGACAGAAATCTTATACATCAAATTTACCGAATCCAGAAAAAAAAAAACTTTTCCAAATAGAACAAAATATATCAAGCGCAACTTGATCCAGATGGTGGAAGGGACATGGATGCAGTGGAAGCTCTTATATACGACCATCCAGTTGAACCTTAATACCCGTCTGAACCTCCCTACAAACTCTGTAAGTTACTCATTACGGTAAGCGGACATTCCCGTGACCGGTCGCGGACACTTTGAAGGCTTAGATTTAGACTTTTCCTTTGTTTTTAAGCTCCCATAAAGGGACACCCGAAAGGAATTGGATAAAATCAAACAATTATAATGTAATGCTTTTTGCAGTAAGAAGGTTCTTTCAATTCGATAAAATAGGGACATTTGGTGTCACATTACTTGACGGATTATCCTTCGCGATCGCATCCAAGATGGCGACCTCCATCGAGATACCTCTTCGGGATACGGAAGACGAGGTAGAGAATTCACTCGATTTCTTAATAAACAAATATTTTCTAGTTGAAGCTAAGAGTTTCGTTTCTTTTGTTAGGTGATAGAGCTTCAGTTTGACCAGTTGCCGGAGGGCGATGAAGTACTGAGCATTTTACGACAGGAAAATGCACAACTACACATTTGGATCACGCTCGCGGTAACATAGCTAATTTTGAGTGAAACTGCTTATTGTCAACTATACTATCAGTGTCCTTCATCGACCAGCTTTCTCTTGTATTGCTGCTTTTCTTGCACTGAGAGGTTAGGAGAAGATCTAGATGCCGAAACGATGATTTTGCAACCAGAAAATGTAATAGCGTAGAGCTTACAATGTCTGCTTCATAGTTCTTGCATTCAAGAGTTCATTGGGCTTCGCTGGTTATAAAGAACGAAGGAAATCCAAACATAAGATTAGGGTTCGAATGGAGTTTTGATCTGTGAGCTTGCCAGTAAGTAAAGGATAAATCAATCAATACATTCTGTGAAAGGACACTGTTTGCTTTCTGTGTTGAGATCGCGATGAGCTGTATAAATTAAGAAATTGACAACACAACGCACGTGTTTGCATTTTGCTTACATAAAAACTAACAGTGATCGAAACAAAAATTTAAATGTTTGTGCGAGCTGTGGATTGGGATTTACATTAGGGCTTTCTAGTGCTGGTAAACCTCCTTAGTGTTTGGTTCTGGCTAAACGTTATGTGACACATTTATATTCTGAAACTTATTTAAATGAGCTTACCTTAATTATCAACAGCTGCAGTATTACAAGCAGGGAAAAACAGATGATTTTGTTAAACTCCTGGAAGCTGGAAGAACAGGTAAGTGATGTTATGTAGCATAATCTATGTACGTTAAAATGCTCATGAAAGGTTAAGAGAATTCAGCTGTGGAAACATTTGCCTATGGCTTGACCTTGAAAAATTTGTCATTTTCCAAGACTCCCATTCATACTTCTACAAGTCGGCTGAAACTTGTGACGCGTTTCCCATTTCTTGGGTATTGTAGTCCCATCATCATCATCATCATCATTGTCGTCGTTGTCGTCGTTGTCTTCACTGGCGTCATGGTTATCGATATAACCTTAAACTTTCAACTACATGTATATATATATAAAGTGGAACTTATAGCATAGATCAAAATTGACGAACTTGTAGTAAACCCAGAGGTCTGACTTCTCTCTGTTGTACTTGTTTATAGATGCCAATCGCAATTATCGTGACAGTGAAAAAGGGCAGATGGTCTGCCTGGACACACTTGCTGCATTCTATGTGCAGCAAGCACGAAAGGAGAGAAACAAGGAAACTAAAAAGGAACTGTTTACAAAGGTACAATGACATAAACAGTAATAATATTACTCAAACTGTGACATGCAAAGTAGGCGTGTGAAGTCATGGCAATTTCCTCTAAGTAGGTAAGTCTTTTTTCCAGTTTTGTTTCAATTAAAAGTGTATGTGTGTTCTCTCCTTTTAGTCAACCTCACTGTATTCCACGGCAGACAAGATTATCATGTATGATCAGGTAGGTACATTTATTTAATATTTATGTTTGCATGATCAAATGTGATTTAGTCCTGGTTGATTTTTTTTAACTTAATCTACTGTAGCTTACATCTACAGTATAACGAGGTTTTGTGCTTACAACTTAGTTTGCACTCAACCTTTTGCAGCTAATTTCAGATTTCAGTCAGGAAACTGTTTTACGTATGTTCCAGTGAAGGATTGCTTGTTTGTTAACTTGTCTATTTTTTGTATTTTTTTCTAGAATCACTTGCTGGGCAGGGCATACTTCTGTCTCCTTGAAGGAGATAAAATGGAACAGGCTGATGCACAGTTCAATTTTGTGTTGGCTCAGGTACCATAATATGTGTGTATTATTATTCAGAATTATTACGATTTTCATAGTAATGTTAAATGACCCAATATTATTTTGAACTTCATCAGTTCTGATTTTTTTTTTCTTTTCCCCTGAGAATTCAAAACATTAGGGTTTGACTGTACTGAATTTTGCTAATCCTGCGTGGCCTCATCTAAACATGAGGTGGGTTTGGAGAATTCAAGACAGTTATACAAATCCGAGACACAGTCGAGGGTTGCATAACTTTTGAGAATTCTCCCAACCCCCAAGTGTGTAGATGAGGCTACACTGTCTATAAACATGTGCGTGAATCTAAAATGTCATGACCGTGTTTCCATACTCTCATCCAAACCTACCTATTGACCAGTGAGAACTCGCACAGTATTTCAGTTATTTTATAAATGATGTTAACAAAAGTTTAAATTAATTTCTGGTTTTTGCATTCTGAACAGTCAGGAAACAACATCCCAGCTTTGCTAGGTAAGTACGTCAACTGCTTGCTTGCTAAATTTGAATTATTAATAATTATTGCAAAGTGCAGTTCTTAATTTATTTGGTTAATATTAAATGGTTTCTGGTGAAGTTTCTGTTAAACAAGTTTTTGTTTGTTGTAGGAAAGGCCTGTATCTCATTTAACAAAAGGGATTACAAGGGTTCCCTAGCTTACTACAAGAAAGCTTTGAGAACAAATCCTAACTGTCCAGGTATGGCATACAACAACTAGACAAGACTTAATTTAAGAAACAGGCAAGTGAAAGGTGCATGTCATAGATGTGAACCATTTTCTATTATTCCACAGCCTCTGTTCGGTTAGGAATGGGTCATTGTTTTGTGAAGCTTGGAAAACTGGACAAAGCAAGGTACATTTGTAGGGTGTTTGGTGGTTCCCAAGCTTACTAGGTGTTCAGTGGCAAAATTGTTGTTAGAATTTCTCACTAGAGTTTTTTAAATAGCTTAAGGGATATTATTAAAATAAGGAATTAACTAGGTTGCTTGAGGTTTTGATAAAAAAGTAAAGAAACTAGCTGTAAACATGCTCCATTTTCATCGCAACCCCTAGTTGGAAAAGCTTTCAGGGAAGGGGACACATTTGATGACTCAGATCCTTGGTCTCTTTATTTAGACAATGATTTATGACTGATCCACAATTTTTTCTTTACAATCAGTTTCAAGTGACTATTGTGTTTGTCTCATTGCAGATTGGCATTTGAGCGTGCTCTCAGCCTTGATCACCTGTGCACAGGGGCAATGACAGGTCTTGCCATCCTGGAACTGAATTCTAAAAAGGTTAGCATGAATGAATATTGTTTATGTCATTGAAAATGTGCCTGTTGACACTAATGGTGTGATGTGATTATTCAGCTGCAGTACTCATACCACTAGCACATGAGGTTTTGCAGTTTGTACCTCTGACCCTTCAGGAAATTCCAGATCAGCATCATCATACACTGTACTTTCTGTAAAAAAGCCTTTAGCTTCTGAAATCCTCCTCCCCTCAGAATTTGCAGTTACCAGTAGGGATATTTCGAGGAACTGCAGATTGTATGGCTTTCAGTAAGACTTGAAGTACAGTGTAGGTGTTTGTTTGTTTGTTTGTTTGTTTGTTTGTTTGTTTGTCTGTCAGTAAGCAAACAAACAAAGATCTCTGCCCTGGAACTGCACTCATCAGAGATCAATAAGAGAGACGCATGGCAACTTCCTCTACATGTGGAGAGTCAATTTTTGAAAATTGTTTAATACACTATATAGCAGGTGATTTAAAACAGAACACCTGCTGGAAGTCTGATGGGTGCATGATTTTATTGAAAGCAACTGCAATTTTTATCAGTATTTTCAAATGATTATCAATTAGTAGTAATAAGGAGATTTAAAAGCGACTTTATGAAGTACACATGTACATGAATGTCCCAGTCAAAGCTACCATGTAACTGAAGCATACAGTGACCAAGGCAAACACCTGTTGAAGGTACAGTGTAGGCAAATAGAGTACATGTAGAATGCCACTGTGGAGCTGGAGGGGGAGCATCTGAGGAAAGATTAGAGTCAACTGTCATATTAGGAAGCTTATGAGAGAGGGTTGCCCAATAGAGCTTTAACTGGATGTCATCATAAAATGTACTGCTTTTGTCGCTAGGTGGACTCAATTAAGATTGGTGTTCAGTTGCTATCCAGAGCGTATGCACTGGACAACTCTAATCCAATGGTTCTCAATCATCTGGCAAACCATTTCTTCTTCAAAAAGGTAAGAAATGCCTGTTACTGCATGCTTCCTTGTGTTGTTTCATAGCCGCAGTGTTATTTGCTGATGATGTTACTTCTCTTGCAGGAGTATGACAAAGTCCAGCACCTGGCCCTTCATGCCTTTCATGGCACTGAAGTTGAAGCCATGCAGGCAGAGAGCTGCTATCAGATGGCCAGAGCTTTTCATGTTCAGGTAGAAATATACATGTATATAAGCATCAATTTTTTTTTCATGTTGTCAGTACTGGAAAGCTCTTCTTTGTCCAGTCTCTCCTCCATGTACCACTCCTGTAAGTGGCCAAGACCTCTTGTAGGATTCACAAATTGGGTTTTAAGCTCTCACAAGCAGCCATCCTTAAAAGACTGATTACAGCCATTCAACTCTGCATACATGTATCTTTTCTTCCATTTGAAAAATAACTGCAATATTATTAAATAGAAAACTGGCTTTTATTAGCCTTTTAGAGTATTAATTGCCATTCCTCTTTGATGGGATTTCCTTGTTCTTTAATAATGTAGCTTTCATCCAGTATTTTTGATTGGTTTCTCCTACTATTCACTGGTACCCATTTACTCACCTGAGTGGAGACTAAGGCACCATGAAAGTGGAGTGTCTTGTTGCAGAAAACATAACACAATGACCCCAGCCAGGTCTTGAACCAAGCTGAGCCCAGGACACAAACCATTAGGCCAACATGCTCCTGTTTAATTTGCAATTTTGTATAACATTATTTGGCAAATTTATTTTGTTACAGAATGATTTTGACCAGGCATTCCAGTATTACTATCAAGCAACACAGTTTGCGTCACCAAATTTTATCCTTCCTCATTTTGGACTTGGACAAATGTACATAGCGAGAGGTGACACAAACAATGTAAGTTAATTTACAAGAATATAAAGTTTTCATCTCAAACTACAATGTACAGTCAGGTATTGTAAGTGTGCTCCAAAGCTTTCTTTACCCAAGATGAAGGTCTTAAGTCTGTTGCAATGCTCTAGAATTGGAGAACCTGATACATGTTATTGTAAGTTCAATGGTGGTTATTTCTACAGCAGAAAGCAGCTAAGAACATGGGTTTCCTGCTACCGAACTTTTAGTTGGGTCCTCATGCCATAGTTACCTTACTTCTCCCCATTTACAGCTTCTTAAATATCATCTGCATTCCTTTACAAGAGGTTCGAATAGTCACAGCTCCAGCATCAGCTTTTCAGCAATTCCTAACAGTTACTGTCACTTTTTGGTTTACCATATAAATGTGAAACATCACTGCTGTCAAATAAATGGAAAAGCATACAGTTCAGGTTTTCAATAGAGAAGTAACATTGCGTGATGATGCTATAATGCTATAAAACCCAGCAATGTGACGCTATCCTATCTTAGGATCACCCACCTTTGTGTCATCTTGCCCCACGAGTTTTCTTGCAACCAGTTCTGCAAATGGATAGAGGGTAGGGTTGGGGGGAGGGGGGGCTACTGTAAGAGTAAAGAGTCTTCCTCAAAAATACAGCATAGCCTGCAAACAGGCTCCTGGCGAGGGCAGAAAAAAAAAAAATCGGCCCAAATTGGAATCTTATGCCAACCACTAACAATAAAACTCTGTACCAATCGTTTTCACTTCATCCACAGGCTGCTCAATGTTTCGAGAAAGTTCTGAAGGCGACACCTGGAAATTATGAGACTCTTAAAATCTTGGGCTCTTTGTACAGCACATCAACAGATCTAGACAAGAGAGAGACAGCCAAGGTGAACACTCAGTGAAGTGAAATTAAATTTATTACCTGAATGTTGGTGTTTTGCCTTACAACTTGCAGCATGGCCTTTGCCTGCAAGCAAATTGTATTGAAATAGGGGTGGAAGAAAGAGAGTTGCTGGCAGGCTAGTTTGATCTTTACAGATTGATTTGAGACATAAGGATAATGTTTGATACAAGTCAAGAGTGAAACAACTCAGCTACGTGTAATGTAGAGGAAAATGAGCATAGAGTCAAGAACACGACATTATCACAGCAGCCTCTACTAACATTATAATCTATTTATTTTTACAGAATCATCTTAAGAAGGTAACAGAGCAGTACCCAGATGATGTCGAGGCCTGGATTGAGCTGGCAGGAATCTTAGAACAAACCGATGTGCAGGTGAGTTGAAACAGAGATATCAGTAGACAATTGATTTTTGTGTTGGGTGAATTGGAGAAGATGGAAGGTGAAATCTTTTGGAAGCAGTATATGCAGTAGATACATGTAGGAAGTTGCACAGTATCTGCAGAATTCAGCAATGCTGTCGTTTGACTACCACAGTTACCGTAGTGGGGTTTTATATGGCAATTTTCCGGAAATGAAATGCGGGGTTTTCACTACGACATAAACACAAGCACGAGCATATGCAAAACTGTTGTGACAGCTCCCACAACACAAGCGTAAGAACATAAGGATGTGCAGAATGGATAATCGTATTATTTTTGGATCCATACCTCCTCAATACACTAACAGTAAAACAAGATGGCGGACTTATGCTTATCCCTATGCTTACAGCAGCGCGTTCTTACTTGACATGAGCATAAGCACAAGTCCAAGAAGAACAAAACTCTTTTTCCTGCCTGTGCTTGTGTGTATGCTTGTGTTGTGGGCATTTTCGCTGCCATTATGCTTTTGCTTGAGCTTATGTCGTAGTGAACACCAGGTCAAAAATGGAAGGATTCTGTTAGCTGTAGTCAAATGATGCCATTGTGTAAACTGCCTGTTGAGCTATTAATCTACAAGACTGGTTTTCAAGTATGTAAGGATCTTGTGGTGACAACATATTAAGAAACAGTCAAGTAGTTAAACTTCTCCTGATATTACCAGGCTGCCTTGCAAGCATATGGTACAGCGTCCCGTCTTCTGAAGGAGAAAGTGAAGGCTGATGTTCCTCCAGAGATCCTGAACAATGTCGGAGCACTTCATTTCCGTTTGGGAAATTTGAATGAAGCAAAGGTAAGCTGTAACAATGTAAGATTTGCACTTCATTAGGGGTACTCTCTGGCACATTTTTCACGGCCACCCCGTTAATACGTTATTATGGTCATTTTATTCTGGCCCGAACAAAAGCTCAGTCAGTCATTTTATTATTTAAAGAACTCTATTAATACGTCCACCCTGTTAATACGGCCAGATTTTTGTGGCCCCGTCGGTGACCGGACTAACGGGGTTTAACTGTCGTTGTGACCGCATGGTTAAGTCGTTAATTCAACAAGTGCCAAACAGTTGAGTGAGGCGGAATTTTTGTCATTTACAGAGATTCTATGAGTCATCTCTTTCACGGTGCAAACAGGAGAGTCAAGCTGACGAAAGTTACTATAGTGCAATCTCTGTGACTACAACATACAACTTGTCCCGTCTTCACGAAGCCTTGTGTGAGTTTGACAAAGCAGAGGAGCTCTACAAGAACATCCTCAGAGAGCATCCTAACTATGTGGACTGTAAGTATGGCGGGTCTAAACCAGTTGATTCTTTGGGATTTTATTTTTATCATGTGGGTTTAGTTTTTTGCGAGTGTGGAACGCAAGATACCGCGCGAGTGAAGAGCAATAAAAAACAGCGAGAAAAAAGGACTGCCTGTGGTAAAACTAATTTGAAAAATCATGGTGCCAGGTTTTAAGATTAAATTTATCAGTTTGACTTTTCTCTTGCCAGGTTATCTTAGGTTAGGTTGTATGGCACGTGACCGAGGTCAAATCTACGAGGCCTCTGATTGGTTTAAAGAGGCTCTGCAGATTAATCAGGTAAACTCAAGCTCCGGTAAACCTTCCCTGACGTTAATAATTTCTGTTTGTATAGCATAAATGCCGATAATTTAGCTGCGAATTAGAGCCAGAGGTAAGAGATTGTATATATAATGAAAAAAAAATCTGTGGACGGTAGAGTCATGTTTTGTATCTTCATCAAGAGTCAGTTTAACGTTAGGGCCTGGCCAATGTAGCCAACATTTCTGCGCAAAACAACACAGCTATTATACAACCACTCACAAGCTAATGTGTCTGGTCCCTTATGTGGAAATGACGCATAGACGTGCATGTACTTAGTCCTTAGGAAAGCGTGGAATATAATCTTCCCTGTTTTGCATTAAACAGGACCATCCGGATGCTTGGTCCCTTATCGGCAACCTTCACCTGGCCAAACAAGAATGGGGCCCAGGCCAGAAGAAATTCGAGCGCATTTTGAAGCAGCCCTCTACAGCTAACGATGCATATTCATTACTAGCTCTTGGGAATGTGTGGCTTCAGACGTTACACACGCCAACACGAGATAAGGCAAAGGAAAAGAGACATCAAGATAGAGCTCTGGCTTTGTATAAACAAGTATTGAGATACGATCCAAGAAACCTGTATGCAGCCAATGGCATTGGTGAGTTATCTGTCAATTTATGTGAAGTACTATTGACATACCGCAAATTTCGCTAATAAGCCTTAGTCTTATGATAATTTGTTCAGAGTCTTTTTCGATGGGCTTATTTCTTCTCGTGTGTGGCATGAAGCGACTTGAAGTATTTCTACTGAAGGAATACTACTAGTCCATGGCAGGGCTACCCCCGCATTAAATTTGTCGGCACCCATTTATACACCTGTCTTGACAAAGAACACACAGCACAGCCAGGGCTCAAGCCTGTACTTCTCAATCCAGAAGTCCAGTGTATTAACCGTGCCTGCCATGCTCCTGCCTTACAAAGCAACTGTTTTTACATTTTCCAGGGTGCATTCTCGCACACAAGAACTTTTTGAGGGAAGCACGTGATGTATTTTCGCAGGTAATATGCAGTACAAAAACTTTAAAGATGAAAAAATTCGTAGCTCTTTTTTTTTCTGGTGAAAAGGCGTTGCATACTCACGCTTAACTCAGATGAATATTCACACCTATACTTATGACATATTTCAGGTCCGTGAAGCTACCGCTGACATCCCAGATGTGTGGCTCAATCTGGCACATATTTATGTTGAGCAAAAGCAGTATGTGGCAGCTATTCAGATGGTGAGAATTTCTTATCGATTTTGCCAAGTGTTGGAATAATGGCCTGCTTTCTAAAAATGTGCCGCTCGCGTTCAGAGGTGACGTGAATATATATATTTTTTTCCTTGCAGTATGAGAATTGTTTGCGGAAGTTCTTCAAACATCACAATGTTGAGGTGTTACTGTACTTGGCACGAGCCTACTTCAAAGCTGGCAAAATGAAGGAATGTAAACAAGTGTTGCTCAAGGTGCGTTATTCCCGCGTTCCTGATCACAGTCAGCGTATTTCTTTGGTTTGAACTTATCATTCATTCGTGGAGATAGGTCTGCATAGGAGCCAAGTGGCCCATCAGGCCGGAGCTTATCCCGGTTTCTGTAGCATGAAGCGACTAGGAGTATTTCTACTCCCCCCTTGGATGGGATACTATTCCATCGCAGTTACCCCCAGCATTAAGTTCGCCGGTACCCATTTATACACCTGGGTGGAGAGAGGCACTGTGAGAGTAGAGTGTGTTGCCCAAGAACACAACACAATGTCCCTGGCCAGGTCTGTGGATGAAACCCTAGTGTGTGACCATTCAAATGAAAGCTATTGAGCTGTACTTTCTTGTGGTACTGAATATTCTGTTGTAAAAGTTGGTTCTAACTTTTTAAGTCTGTGGACGAAACCCTAGTGTGTGACCATTCAAATTTCAGGTATTGAGCAGTACTTTCATGTGGTACTGTTTATTATGCAGTACAAGGCGGCTTTAACTTTAGTCTGTGGATGAAACCTTAGCGTGTGACCATTCAAATGAAAGCTATCGAGCAATTTTTTCATGTGGCACTGTTTATTATGCTGTACAAGGTGCTTCTAACTTTGAAGTCTTTGGGCGAACCTCTTGTATGTGGCCATTCAAATGAAACCTATTCAGATAAATTATAATTATTTAGATAAATTGAACAGCACAGTACTTCCATGTGGTATTCTTTGAATAGGGTGGTTTTCACTTTTGATTCATTTTTTTTGGTAAATCCTGCACTAACTTTATTTTATTTATCAACAGGCTCGTCATGTTTCGCCCAACGACACCATTCTGTTGTTCAACATTTCGCTGGTGCAGCAGCGCTTGGCAACAGCCATTTTGAAAGCTGAGAAGAGTCCTCTTAAGGTTGTGCTTGGCGCAGTCAGAGAACTGGAGCAGGCGCAGAGGTGAATGATAGCTACCTTAAGTTCATGTTGCTAAGGGAAAAATTTTTGTGTGTGATTTGCTGTTTTTATTGTTTACCTCATCTTGTTACATCTACGCCATTTACTACTGGTACACACATGGAGTATTTTCTTAACTAAGAATGCGAAGACGTACGATGCATTTCGCCATAATTGGATTTAACTTTAAAATGTATTTTCAGGAATTTTACGTGGTTAAGTCAATATGGAGACCGCCTGAAGTTTGACTTGAGCTGGGCAGCGACTGAGGCCAGGTAATATAAGACTGTTTGTTCTTTGTTGAATTTAGACTTTTGCTTTTAGTGTGTAAACCAACCAACTTCACGCAGGCACACCAATATATATTTAAACTTACAAGCGAACTGCACAGCTTGCACAGGCACACCAGTATATTATTGACTTTACAAGTGAATTTCATTTGTGCACAGGCACACCAGTGATTTGCTGAGCCAGGCTCAGTACCATGTGGCGCGCGCTCGGAAAGTTGACGAAGAAGAACAGGAAGTGAGGCGAAAACAGGAAGCGGAAAAAGAAGCGCTTAGGAAGAAAAGAGAAGAAGAGGAGGTAAGATTAACATCTAGAATCTCCTTACAAGTTTAATTCATTGTTAGGAAAACAGGTGATAGGAATAAATAGAACCATTAGCTGATGCGTGTTCACTGTTGTCTTGATCTACCACAAAGTTTACATCATTGGGGCAGAAAAAGGGTTAATGGTAAAGGGGACAGTCTTTTTCTTTCCTATTATATGTAAAGGGACTAGTATAGCTGGTTTTCTTAACACAAGGAGCCTTGGAGTCGACCCAAAGGCAAATCCTAGTTTTTTTGGCAGGCTGCGACAACAATTAGCCGGTACTTGTGTATACACCTGGATGAAGAGGGGTAGTGGGGGAATAAAGTGTCTTAACTAAGATTACAACACTACGGCCAAGGTTGAATTCAGTCCTCTTCGTTACCCAAAGGATAAGCATACACTGGAAGCTGAGAAATACTCTTGAATGTCAGTCACCGACACATTGGTCATTTTAGTAGCTCGCTTACAAATGAACTCAGTGAAACTTGCAATGCAATTGACTGCAGCGTCTTATTTCCTAAGTAAAAACTCTTGTTTGGCCAGAACTAATCCTGTCACTAGTTTAAAAGTGATTTTTCCCAGTTGAAAGTGAAAAATACTCAATGTGAAATCATAATATTGATACTTTCGTAGAAAACGCGAAGAGAACAACGTGAACAGCAGGAAAAAGAACTTCTTGAGAAACGTCAACAATTCAAGGAAGCCACCAAGAACCTGCTGGTGTTTGCACCTGAAGAACAAGCCCCCAAGGAAAAGGTTTCCAAAGGAAGAAAGGTAATGCTTTGTTTGGCAGTTCAAAGTTCATTTTTTTTACTTTTACAGATAGGCTGTCCGTTAGCCAGTTACTCAAGTTTTTTGAATTACTCTGTGCCATCTCTCTGCTGGCTTTTTCTAACCTTCTCAGGTATTGAAGGGTTAAACTGATGACCGTGTATTTTTTTGCCATTTTCATATTTCTTCTCAGCGAAACAGATTTAAAGCAAACGATCGCACGTTTTTTTTTTCTTTTTTGAAATTTTTATGTTACTTTCCCAAACCTTGCAGGCGTTATAATGTTCCAATACACATAAATCGCTCATGCCCTTGGCAGCGAAGCTGTTGTGCTTTCAATCTCGTGTAAGTCGTTTTTCAGTTTTTTACAAATCTTTTCAAATATTTTAACATCTGTGTTTCTGTTTCGTGTCTGTGTAGAAAAAGACGGCGGATGATTTTGTGGCGAGTAACGACGAAGAAAGTGAAGATGAAGGAGAAGCAGGTGTAGACGAGGAAGGAAATGAAATAAAGAAACCGAAAGTCAAGAAGGCGAAAAAACGGTGGGTAAAAAAGAAGAGTGGTTTTCAATTGCCTGCTGTGAATTGACTGACTGGGCGAACGACTGAACGGCTGAACAACCGAACGACCGAACGAACGACTGACCAAAGGACCGAACAACCGAACGAACAACTGACCAAACGACCGAACGAGCGACCGACTGAACGACCGAACGACCGAACAACCGAACGAACGACTGACCAAACGACCGAAGGGCCGAACAACTGAACAAACGACTGACGAAACGACTGACTGCTTGTTTGCTTGATTGATTGATATATTGAAGGATCGATCAATCGATCAAGTCACAAACTTTTTGAACAAATGACAGATCTTCTTAGAAGAGCCAAGTGAGAGTAATCTCTTAAAAATTTGCATTTTGCAGGCGAAGAAAACGAATTAGAGATGAAGGAGACGAAAATGCGCCGAAGAAAAAGAGGTTTGTGATTTACTTTCTACAATTGTTGAAAACTTGCACTCCTTTTCAGTTCGTACTATTGTTACATTTGTTTTCGACCTTTCTAGATCATTATGTATAGGTTTCAGTAGGTCTTAGCAGCAATTTCTGGTCGTCTTTTCACAGAAGCCGTAAACCGAAAGGTGAGCCCAAAGAGAAGAAATCTGGAGACGAAAGATTGGGAGCCAAACAAAGACGGAAAATCAAGTCAAAGGCATTCGTGTCCTCATCTGAAGATTCGGACTCTGACACAGAGAAGCTCAAGATTGCTGATGTGTAAGTAATATTTCAAACACGAAAGACCGTGTTTAACCACATTTCCAAACACCGAGAAGAGAATTGAAAATACGACGCCTACAGCGGAGTATTTTTGACGAACTTCGAGGTGTTTGGAAATGTGATCAAACACTGTCTTGAGTGTTTGATATACGTTTTCAATCGAAACTAGAACTAAGAAGAAAAAGGAGAAATAAAATCGTTAAAAAATCTATGCTAAGTACAGTAAGATCAGATATCCAAGCAACGGTCATGGTTTCCCTTGAATGAATTATTGAGTTTGGAATGAAAATAACGCAAGTGCTCAATTTCTTTAGCCCTCCAGTTTTCAATACGACTCCTCTAAAGTTTACTTTTGCGTATGAATGATCTGGCGTTACCGTTGAGGGGTTCATAACTTCACTCTGGTGCTGTGTTGAAACGGATGTGATGGCTTACCTTGTCAATGAAGGAGTGTTGGTACAAACCGCTGCCCAATGAATTTACTGGCGGCTAGTTAAGGCCCAACTATCAAACCCCTCAGTGGCGATTAGCATGTTCACTTCAGTCACTAGAACGAAAAACCTTTCACGAGTGGTTCTATCGAGTTTTAGGATGAATCTACTAGTTTTCTATCACGAATGTCGTCCTTTTATTGACTACCCTACCCTACTAACTATCTATTCTGTTGTAGATAGTGAGTAGCGTAGCAGTGTGCGCCGGCTTGTTAACTAAATGGCGACCGCTTCTTTGCGCTATCGAAGAGTTTGTGAAGAGGATTTAGATGAAGTTTTGAACGACTGGTAGATTTATACTAAAACAATTAGATTATTCACTCTCGATTTCTATGCGTGATAGTTGACTCGGGGTGCACGCTCGTCAACTATCACGCGATAGAAATCGGGAGCGAATAATCTAAGTGTTAGAATTACAGAAGTGCAGCTTTTATCACACGCTTTCGTACAAGGTATTTTGTAACTATATACAAGTTGGAAAGCATGCACTTTCCTCACGCTTTGGAAATTAAATGAAAATGTGACTGTGAGAACGCTAAAATGCGGCACGATGGTTCGCCTGACAATTGTAGTCGTACAATTTACGTGAATTCAGTTATTTGACTCAATTTTACTCTCTCTTAGGGGTAGTGATGAAGACATCAGTGACAAATCGGAGGCTGAGAACAGCGACAAGGAGGAAAACGTGAATGAAGAAGAGAAAGAAGACAGTAGTGAGGGGCAAGAAGAGAAACCTCAGACTGGAAGGAAAAGAATTCTGTCGAGTGATGACGATGATGATAGCCTCGATGAAGATATCGAGGACGGTGACGACAAAGCCGGCGACGAGGAACAACCGTCAACGAGTCAGGGCACGCCAAAGAAGAAAAGCAGAAAACTTGTTAGCTCGTAAGTGGAAATGTTTCATGATCATGACTTAATTTCCGCGTTTCTACAGTTCTCTCTTACATTGTCAAGTCACTGCGGTGGCTAGGCTCTGGAGTCTGCATCGAGCGGTTCGGGATCAAGCGCTGACCGGGGAGTTCTTGAGCAAGTCACTTTTACTTTCAGTGCCTCTCTCCACACACAATCCATTTTCAGTATTAGGCTCTGTCCTCGCTACGCGGGAGAAATCCGTAAACGGAGATCTCACTCCGAAAACGTATCAAATGCTTTTTTTTTCCGCACTACGCCGGAGAAATTTGAAAACGCAACGATTACCGCCGACAGAAAAGTTTGAGTACACCCTTGAGGGTTAGGGTTAATCACATGATGATCAAGACGTCATCTTTTTCGACAACCTTCGTTTTCAAAATGTTTTCCGTCCCCATTAAAACGCAAAGCCACTGTTTTCAAATTCCTTCGGTTTGAAGAGCGTTTTCGAAAAGCTCCGTTTTCTTGACGGATTAGTGTGGATGGTAGGCCTAACCGTAGAAATAAAGCTGCGTTTTCAAATTTTGGTGTAGTGTGGACGAGGCCTCAATCAGTCGTTTTGAACGTTGGCAGTTAAACTTCTACGTCGCTCGAGGCAGGAGCAAGAATGAGTAGTGGTGGATTGTTGGGAAAGCTTGACAAAATGTTAGACATAACCTGCGCTGGCCTAGCATCCCTTGCTGTTTGCTTTATCCTTCAAAAACCGGAGTTAAGCCTTGAATTCCTTGATCCCTACAGTTGGGTCATTACCTTGTCATTTGAGTTTTCTTTAAGTTGTAAAATTGTGACACAGCGGTTTTTTTCTACAGGTCCGAATCAGAGGACGATGACTAGATCAAAGTTTCCCTGTCCTGTGCCGTCATTTTCACATGGAATTATTCCTGTAGCAAAATACTTGTATAGACCGGCTAATCGCAAAATGTAGGACCAAACAGAAACCGAAACGTGCAGTCTGCCGTCAATAGACACCCTACCCCTACCCCACCCCACCCCACCCGGCAAACCCTGCCCCTCCCACCCCATCCCCATACACAGTACACAAAGATTACCAACAGGCTGTTTGTTGTCATCTTTGAAAAGTGTTTACGGAGTGCAACTAATGAAAAATACAGGAAAACGCGCACGCGCACGCGCACGCGCAGAGCTCCAAACCCCTATCGTGGAGAGTTATCTGAAGTTGACATCTTGTCGTTTGGCAACATCCGGGATTGAATACTGCGGGCTCAGTCAGACCAGAAACCAAAAAATGGTGAAGAACATTCTTTTCCTAAAGCCCATTCTATTTTAGTAGTTACTACCCCTTCAGTGTCTCACACAGTGTTTTTGCTGCTTTACACATTCAAATAGGGTTTATGTACATAGTCCACAATGGAAGCTTAAATAAACGATTTTCTTCACTTGTAATCTTGGGTGTGCCATCTGTTCTCTTGCACTCCTGGCAATCTCACTTTCGGGCTCTTGGATCTGCATACTGTTGCTGATTTGTCAAAGACAGTAATCAGAGGGACTTCTCTAGAAATAGAATATCTCTCATAGTTTGGACAAAAGTTCATGCTTGGTCAAATGTCGTTATAGAATTTTGTTAACTAGTTACCAGGCCCTCATTTTTTCTACCTTGGAGCTCAAGAGAGAAGAACGTGGGATTGAAATTTGATAAAGGTGGGAAGGAGATAGCTTGTGCACATCTGCCCCCTCCCCTCAAAAATCTCCCTGATTGGAGGAGAGGGGGGCAGATGTACACAGGATGTGATTTTTTTTCTTTTTTTACCCAAAATGAGAGGAGGGTGGGCCCCGAGGGCCCCTCCCTTTGATCAACCACTGAGGACAGAGACAGATTTGTTTTCTTAGGTGTCAAGTTGAGGGGTTTAACCTCATAAGAACGAGTGTCCATCTGCAACGAAAAGAGGAAACGCTCAGTGCTTTTTGTGTGTTTTTAGCAACATCTGAAGAAATCATTTCTATTAAATATGATTTCCGGTCCATACTGCACACTCCCAAGAATTTGTTTGCATTTTTTGTTTCATGTAAAACATCACAAAATGTAAACATTTTGCAACTACTTACATGAGGTTAATTCAAAGTTTCAAAACAACCGTTATTATGGGTGCAAAGCAGTCAAAGTTTTAAGCTTTGTTCTTTCTCATATCACTTGATGAAACAACTTCGAAGCTGTAAAAATCAATGAAGCTGTTGGAAAAAAAAGTTTGAAAGGCCTCAAAAGGTAAGGTATGTGGTTCGTAACAAACAGCATCAATTCACATTCCATCAAGTGAGATTTATAATATTTACAAATATTAGGTGCTGAGATTGTGCAGTACGGACTGAAAATCATCTTTAAGCAGGAGGGAAGAAAACATTGTTTTATTTCCTTCATTGTTGATTATTGAAAAAAGAAAAATGTCAAGGGGACAAATGATATAATTTTGTAGTAATTTTCTTTTCCAATATTCTCTTGCTAACTTTGGATCCCTGATAGCAGCCCTCCTCAGAAAACAAAAATGCAGTCTGAACCATGGTTCAGGATTTTTCTTCTTTGCATGTGTTAATTTACATTACATCAAAAGAGGTTTGTTATATATCAGGTCTGTATCAGGTGGTAATTTGTCATCTACTGACAGTGTTAAAATGCAATCAAAGTAATAGCAACCAGGTGCCAGTTGTTCAAAGTCATTTTCAAAATGTTACTCTTCCCTGCACCTTACATGGGAATCACACCTTTGCGTCACTTACGCAAATAGAAAAGATACAATGAAGTGAATCCCAACACTCCTTTTAATGCAAATAGCTATTTACAGGTAATAAAGCTTGGTATCACCAGTATATAAATATTCATGTCTTTAGTCCACAAGACCGTATTTGCATTCAATTATATATTACAACATCACGTCATATATTGCATTAAAATAAAATACATATTGTAAATTATTTATAACCAAACAATGTATCCCCACATAACAATTATTTATCTTGATGCTGCAGTTTGACAGCCACTTGATAGAAATAAAATTAATATAAATTTATTTATCTAAATATGTCCAATCATTGCATTTCAAATGCTAACAACCAGTTTAATACATTGTACTATATAATTTAGTCCTGGATGTCATCATTATGCAAATTTTCCTTGTTGATGTCAGTAGGAAGTATTTGTAACAAAAATCTTTGATGAATTGTATTTCAGAAAATACGACCTTCGACTGAAATTAAGGTACAGTTCATAACATAAAATACTTCATCCATTCAGTAAATAAGCACAAATATTAGTACACAGTCCCAATTTTTTAAGTATAACAAAAATTATCTTAAAAATAAATAATACGCATTGCAAGCTTCCACTCAGAGTAAAACACGTAATATACAATGACGTCAAAGCTCAAACCAATTTTTTTCTGACAAAAAATAAGGGAATTCATTTTGTTAGTAAGGCTTTGGCTGGGCTTTTTCCAACAAAAGGAAATTATTAAAAAAAAGTCAAAGAACCCAAAAAGCTTATTAAATGATACAGTCATTAATTAAATTAAAACCTGGAAGGTTATTATAAACACCAAACAGTTTAAAGTAGAGAACTAAGATGCAAAGAAATAATGTCATCTGTTAGACCTAACACTATAAGCATAAAGCTCATGCATCTATGCATGGCTGATCAATAGCTAGGATTATTTTTGGACCTTTTTTGCTTCCCACAGGTATGACAAACTTATTTTGGAGGCGAGTATTACGGGAGAGAAAGATGCTTGTTTTCAGAATTTTACAGTGTGAATATAACCACAGTTAACTATTTATGAGTCACACTTTTTACAGCTTTTCATTCTCAGATTATACTCTTCCTCGATGTTAAAAGCAGACACTGCAATAAACATCTGCCCAGCATAATAAGTGGTCATAATCAATACTCTCGACCCAGGCACAGGGAAGCAAAACTTGTTGATAGCAATGATATTGTCTGATAGGTAAAATAAGGCAGCACCGATGCAGGCACTCATTCTTGTCCAGCGGCACAGTCCATTCTCTTCAATCTGGTTTTGAACGCATGTAATGGCCCTCCACATCATTCCAGTGATTACAAAACCATAGATCAAAACGGCAATCACCAGTTTTCCCTTCAGTCCAGGGTAACATATGTAGTATATCAAAAACCCAGGCAACGTACACAGCAGTCCCACAAGCCAATTCTTGGCTTGAAACCCAAAAGCTCGGATGTACAAAATGTGTGCTATGCCAAATGCAGCCATTCCATGGATAAAATATGTGTTTTTCCATACAAGGAAAATATCACCAATGCCTGAGAAGATAAGACCCAGCATAATTCGCCTGCTGTAGTTATGTTCTTTCTCCAGACTTATCCCTTGCAGACTGACGAATCCACAAAGACACAGAATTGGAAGGATTTTGAGGAGAGCTGCAAAGACTGTTGGTTTCTCTGTTTCGGGAAGCCATGCTACAAAGTACACACAGACAGTCTTCAGGAATGGGACAAGCTTAGGCCCAACACTTTTAACCTAATTTGAGAGCAAATATACAATCAGTCAGATTTGAGCTTCATGCAAAAACATTCCAAATTTTCCCAAAGGTGTCAAACCTCTGGCCCTTTGCATATTTGTCAGATTCTTTACCATTGAGGTACTTACGCAAAAAGCTCATTAGGACTATGCCTCTAGACTACATATTGTTGATAATCAAACACCTTGAGATTACCCTACAAGCAGAGTCTCCTTATCTAGCCAGGGATCTGCAAGATTACATAATCATAATAATATTATGGTTATTACTAATATTATTATTTTCATATATCCCTGCTCAATCTCAAAACTTGACTCAACACTGTTCACTGGCCGATATTGTGCTCAAGTTCTGTGATCCTCAACAAATTGGTCAATTTAAAACCCTGCTGGCTCCTTGCCACAGATTCGGTCAAGAGCTGTTCACATGGGTGTGAAATATACGTATAATGACATTGTACGATATCATGCTGACAAACAAACCTATATACAACTTCGACAAGCACAATCGCAGCAGATATTGCAAAATCCATCTTGAAAAAATGTAACCAGATACAAATTTCGTTAAAAGAGAATATTTTGTATGTAACCTTCATCAACCTTGGATTGAGGAAAGAATGTGCTCAACCCCTTGCTCCGCCCCCCAACCAACCCAGCGATATCCGCCCACGCAGTTGACGAAAGCCGGAATATCACGCAGCTGGAAACAAATAACACATCGTAATTCGTGAGGGCTTTAGTTATTGAAATTTCAAATGAAGCAACTTTCGTCTTTCTAACGTCTTCTGTCCTGCTGAATTTCTGTTGAATCTATCCCCATACATGACGAATTTTCAATACCTAAATTACTTAACACACAGCGAAATTGAGAAACTTTCACCACCGAATATCAGATGAAATACTTAAAACCGATTTTTCATATACAAAGCGCTAATAAAAGTGCTCATCGAAATCATATTTGTCTTTTGAGATTAAAATGTGTTTTTGTTTTGTTTTCTTTGCTCCCAACCTCGAGGAACACGAGGAACAGATGTGCAAAATTTACTTTAGTTCTCCGTAGAACAAACATCTTTCAGTGGTTTCAAGTTCGTATTATTCCTCTTCATTTCCGTCCATACAAGTCATATTCGCTAACTAAAGAAAGGGGGTTACATTCGACCGTAAATTAATGGCAGGCAAGTTTTTAATAACGTTTTGATCCACGCAACTTGTTACAGTGTATTTTGTGAAGTACTGACAATCGGGAAACGGCATTAAATTTGCCAAAACCACGACGTAAATATTGTTGTCATTATTAGAATCTAATTAGCTGGAGTAAGCGAAGCTTTTTATCTACTTTTCCTTACGAAGTGAATCGTACGGAAAGTGGCAAAAGGAGTTCGTCACAAAAGAAAGATTGTAAACACGGCCCAATGCAACACGACCGAGGAAGAAAGCAAACAACCTTTGTGGCGTAATGGCGCGAAGCTACAGCATTTAAAAAAGCATCAAAATGACTCCTTTGTTCAGATTGTACTTACCACTTCAGCTCTGTCTAATCTGTATTGTAAAACAAACGAATCTGCTCGAACAGAGCAGTTTCTCTCGTTCTTTATCATGGTTCCGTTCGTACACTCGTTGGTTTTCCACCTGTAAACACGACAAACTGAAGCGATCGTGACACTCGTGACGTTTTTATCACACGAACACAGGACACGTGACAAGTATTCTGACGTCACCTAATCGCTAAAGCGAACAGGTAAGTGGGAACAATGTTCATTTTCCGTGAATCTGCCCACAAAGTTTTAAAATCAATATAATTAATCACTTACGTATGAATGGTGAGGGAAATAGTTTTTGTTGATGAGAGATCACATTATCATGTCATGACTATCTTATGACAAACTGAGCTGATCTTCTTTGAAACATTTTACGGTCTTTTATCGCTTTAGTCTGGTCAAGTGCCGATGTTATATCTTCCTGAGACAAAAAGTCGATAAAATCGCGTTACGTAATTGTTTAATTTTCCATGTCACGTAGCTGAAAATATTGTGAAATTAAAATCAGTCTAAATTTATTCGTGTTTGAATTTTCTGTGGGGGCCTTTGTTGACCCCAAGTTTCAGAAATCATGCAACCTTGACGAGGTTGTTCAAGGTCTTCAAGCCCGAGATGTGCATCAGTTTCAATATATACTGGGCCGGGTTGTTTGATAACGCTAACCCAGGTTTAAAAGTTAACCGAAGTATTAATTTTTCTTACATAAAAATGTTTTTTACTGCTCACGTTTTGTGTAGTTTGAGCTTAGTCAAGCTCAAAACTGAAGGACAAACATAAACAGAAAACCTCACCGAAAAGTTACAAAACTCAAATCAAAATTCTCGCTAATCCAGGGTTAGCTTAATCGGGCTTTGAACAACCCGGCCCTGGATGTTAACTGCTTGCTGGCGGGAGAGAAATAGAACACTCATACCCTCACGGTTACCATGGATATCTACACATTCTTATGAATGGTAAAAAGTTGCTAAGCACAAAATGTAAATTGTGGTGTTTGTAAAGAGTTGGTAAAGTTTTTCTTTTTTTTTTTGTCAAATTAGTTACAAAGGTTGTCATAAGTGGAGGAAAAAGAAAATTGACTCCAAATATGTTTTGGAGGTACTGCTGGCAGAAGGTGAAAGTCAAAACTTAAAGGTGGCTCTGAACTTCGCAAAAAGAAACAGATCACATGTACTAAGGGTATCCAAGGTCGAGCGTTGATCGATGCTCTCCATCGACCCTTGATCGACACTCAGTTGTCATGTTGATCGACACTTGATCAACATCTCAATCGGTACTCAGTTGACACTAGACTAACATTCAATTGACAGTCAGTCGGTAGTTGGCCGAGAGTCGACTGACTCATATGTATCAATCAACACTCATTGGCATGTCTGTGAAAATTAGTTCACTCCCAAATGACTGCCAACTGAGATGTCAATTGAGTGTTGACCGAGTATCAATCGAGGTGTTGATCGAGAGTTGATCAAGATATTGATTGAGAGTTGATTGAGGATATCAATTGACACTTGACTGCAGATTCCTTTAGTACATGTGATCCAAACAAACAGACAGGTTTCTTAAAATGTTATCATGACGACTACTTTTGAGAACCCTTTCAATGCATTATCCCCTTTAATACAACCACACCTTTTTTGCACAGAGGTTGTCTCATTAACATCCAAGGTACACATAAAAATCTATTTTACAGATATTTATCTTTTGTTGAAAACAAATTTCATACATCAGGAATTACTTTTTTTTTAATAAGGTAAATGACATTACATGTATCTTAATTTAAGTAAAATTGTTACATAATTTTTTGGTTATCTGAAGATTTACTTTCATTAATGAAACTGGCTCAGCTAAAGCAATACTTAGGATGGATTTTAGAAACAAAGTAAATCTTCGAATTTCTAAAAGTTTCCTCAAAATTGTCATGAGGACAGCAAGAAAATGAGAGGAGAATCATGCTTTTACCGAAAAATTATTACATGCATTACTCATTAAAATATATATAACAGTTTAAAAGGTTAAAAAAGAACTATTTTGCACTTTTAACACTTTTAAACTTCTTATACATACTAGGCACACTGAAAATTTTCAGCTGATTGTTATGATGAGGGTCAAGTAGACAAGATGTATGAAAACATTTTGTGCATGCTACAAGGACACTTAATAATCTTGGCATACATCTGCCTGCTGTGAGCTTGTGGATAGTCTGCAATTGAGATTTGCTTACCAGACTGTCAGAATAAACCTGATCATTATCAAAATGGTATAAAATGTTTCTTTAAAAAATTGAAACCACTATGAACGATAATTAAATAATTTTAAGGATTCCTAAAATAATTGGCAACTGATTTGAGTAAATATAAAATTTTGTACAACATCAATGAGGGTGCTTTGACATAAAAATGACAAGGAGACAGGACTTTTTTGATAAAATTTTTTGTGGCATGGGTTGGGCCATAATCAATGTTTTTGTTTTTTTTTCCTTCTAGGTAAAATGTGTATTCTTTCCTATCTCTTTTACTTTTTCATTCACTGATTCACCTCACCTCCCTCCCCCACCCACCCTTCTCTGGCAGCAACCAGTTACTGTCTAACTTATTGAGGCTGCAATATCAAACGAAGTTATTTCTTGGCTTTTTGTATTTCACCCTGGTTGACTGTGAACGAAGACAAGGCAATTCCCAATTGTGCACCGTAGTATGTTACCATGACAATGGCCCGGGCAAAAGGGATTGGTAAGTAGAACTTGTTTAAGCCAAGAATCAGATCTGAAATACCAAACGAAACAGCACCTATACAGGAACAAAGTTTGGTCCATTGCCAGGCTTTGCCACGTAAAGAAACCTGCAGACCTGTAATGGCTCTCCAAATCATGATCGTAATCATAAGCATGTACCCTCCAATGGCTCCTATTAGGAAACCTTCCAAGTTTGGCAGGTATAAGCAATATGTCTGCACACTTGGGACCAGGAGAGCCAAAAATACCATTACGTTTATTGGTTCAAAGCCAAATGCTGTAGCATACAACAGATGAGCCACACCAAATGAAACAACACCAAAGTGAAAGTGGCTGTGTTCCCACACAATAAATATATCACCAAACAGAGAGAAGATAAGGCCTAGGAGAATGCGTCGATTGTAGTCATGGTTGGCCGACAGGCTCACTCCTTGCATGATAACAAAACCACAGAGGCATAAGATGGGTAGAATCTTGATCACAGCCGCAAGTATTGTAGGATTCTCTGCTTCTGGAAGCCACAGTATGAAGTAGATACAGAATGTCTTGAAGAATGGGATAAGCTTAGGAACAGCCTGTTTGAACTGTCGACAAAAGAGAAAAAGTCAAAATCAAAATTCCCCTTACTGTTGTGTAATAAATGTAAGAAACCCTGAGGTCATCAAGTTCTCATTCATAGTTAAACAATTCCTCATGAAGTATACAACTGGCTTGGGGGTGGGGGGGGGGGGGGCAATCTGGCAGTAATCAGGACAGGAAGTTTACAGGTGGCTAGGTGTAAAGAGAGAGGATGGGAAGTGTAATTTCACAAAGTGAAAGGAACTAAGTAAAACTTTTTTCAGCTTTCCAAAGTGATGGTAGGGATTTAAAGAAGAAAAAACAGCTGGGATTGTATGCTACAGGAAGCATGAGAGTTTAGACCTCCTGTACTGATATCTATACCCTTCCTCTCTCTAAAAACCAACAGAAACACAACTCTCCAATTCAAACTGGGTATGAAAATCTAAGGTAGGGCAATTTTAACCTTGCTAAAGGATATTGAATGATAGTTATTCAATCTCTGACTCAAATGACCCTTGAAAGACCAGACTACAAATCTGGTGATATTGCCGCTAAATTCTTTCAAAATAAATCTTGCAAACGATTTCTACGAGAAATGAAAATATTTGCATGTCTTCTGGAAGGTTTACAGAATTTTTTTGAAATCGTGACTGCATGCTATAACAATATATAACAAATAAGTTTATCTCAGGTGCACTTTGAAGACAATTTCATTTAACATTACTTACCACATCGACTGGCTTAAGTTCGCAGTTGGTGGAAGGTAATCTGGTATAGTTTCTCGTAGAACCTTGTGGCTCCACCATAATTTAAAGTTCCTAGTGATTTCAAAAGGTCTAAACTCTTAAAAAACCAAAAAACAATCGGGTCTGGCTGCACAGCCACATGATGAGCCTGCGCTGTTTGGTCAGTTGAACAACAACCGAATCAAAGATGGCGGACGATAGCGCAGAAGTAGATGGACGTTTTGAAATAACTCTTTCAGATGCAGAGGAGAGAATGGGGACCGAAGGTTAGCTTTAACTATTAAATTTATTATTATTTTTCAATTTTGACGAGCATTGGTTCGAAGTATAAGACGAGTTTTGCAATACGCCTCATGTTAAAAACAATAATGGGGTTTCCACGTGAGTTGAGCTTATTCTGAAATCATGTTTAGGTCTATCAAAGTTTTGTTTAAGAAGTTAAGATCTTAGAATTTCACTGGTTCTAGGAACCTTAGTTGGTTCTTTCTTAGAAACTGGATTCAGTTGATGAAAACTGTTTATCTGGTTATGGGTAAGCGGGGGGTAAGTAAAGTAAAAAGTGTTTTCCCTAACTAGCTACATAAGCTTAGATAAGTTGACCAAACCGCTATTAAAACTCAGAACAATGTACACTGTGAATGCTCTTGATTTATGTAATCTAATCTGTATCAGTAAGAAAATAAATTCTATTCTTCCCCAACATTATTGTCAACCAAGCTTATGATCTTGAACATTTAGCATAAAGTGCCAAATTTCAGTAAAAACGAACTTAAAACTGGTCAGTTGTTCAGAAAAAGGTGTGCACATGTTTTGATATTTCACAGTCTACCACTAGACCATTGCATAACTAGATTGTATTGCAACTGAAAAAAATTAAACTCCTCAACAAAGGTGACAATGAAGAAGCCAATCAAGGATGGGCAGATGCTATGGCCAGAATTCTTCAAAAGGAACTTCCAGAGAATAAGGTATCAGAATTCAACGAGTTAACTTGCCTGAGACTTCATGTAATTATAAAGCATTTTTTGGAAGGACTAGCACTGCTAAGGAGATTGTTCCAGTATAATCATTTAAAAAAAGGGGAAAATATACAATGAGAGTGTCTTGCTTGTTTTGACATTTGTTATTAGCTAAAGGTTACTCCAAACCTTTGCGGGCTACTTTTGCCAAGTTTTCTTTTTTTCAACTAAATTAAGGTTCATTATTCAAGGTAACATTTTCCAAAAAAATGAAAATGAAATATTAAAACATGCACAAGTTACTAGGGAAAAAAAGACTTTTTAATAAAAGTAAATTACCATCAAGGTGTCATAATCCCCAAAAGACATGGACTCCTCAGCAACCTTTTCAGGGCAAACAGCTTAATCCAGTGATCCTATATCAAATACTTTCAGTAGAGACTTTAAGAAACACTACGGTGAGGCGCCACTACGGCTACTTTGGCTGTGGGGGACTAGGCTGACAAGGGTGTTTTACCCGTCAAACTCAAATGATAAAGATTTTGCTGTGCGGCAACGGTACGTACAGTCTCTACATGTCTTTACAAAAATGACTACTTTCAAGGAAACCAGAGATTATTCTACTTTCATACGAAATAAGCTTGATTAATGACAATGATTTCCTTCTCCTATATCCGTCTTACATCACCCAGAACTCAGATTTGCCTTTTAGAACTTGATAGAACCACCTGTAATTCCAATCACAAAACAAAATATAAACTCTGATATAAAAAAGCTCGATTTCAACATGGACATGTTGTTCGTACAATGATTACATGATAAGCCTGAAAATACAAAACTTTCGATTATAGTAAAATACATTTTGAACAGTAATAAACAATTATAGCTCAAATTAGAACATGCGAAGCTTTCTTATTTACAGCTGTTCGGCCCCATACTAACATGACTGAATTGATCATCTCGTGGTAGGTGTTAAAATCGTTCAAATTTTCTGTACAAATGACAAAGAAACAATGATCTTAGAAGTGAT
Organism: Orbicella franksi; assembly: GCF_964199315.1. Lineage (NCBI taxonomy): Eukaryota > Metazoa > Cnidaria > Anthozoa > Scleractinia > Merulinidae > Orbicella > Orbicella franksi. The sequence goes on from NC_138150.1 coordinate 3,835,316, forward strand.
TTTTATGATTGAGAACTTTATCTTCAAACTAGGCTGTTCAAACAGTGAAACAAGCGTTAAAATGAGAAGTAAACAGCAGGCTTATACTCACGTAGTGAAGAGTATGTGAAACCAGGCACTTTCCCGTAGTAGAAAGCAAGGCTATGGCGGGAAAGCCATACTGGTACGTGCGTCATGACATCACCAGAAGTGATCTTCACTATCTGCTGCCATACTACAGCCTAGCCGTACCATATCTTAAAGTCCCCAATTTTAGATTTCACGTCTGTCAAGAGTGCCTCATTGTAAACATGCTTTGGCCATTGCTCCGCAGTTTCTTGTTGTTTTGTTGCACATCACCTTCCTTCTGTTTTTCAAAAAGGTCTTTCAAAAACAGTGAGCTGACTTCATTTTTTTATTTTCATGGTTATAGCCTCCTGTGTTAGTGAAGTACAAGAAGATTGATAAGAGGAGAACTGAGAGGAAGGAGGAAATCGCTTCAAAGAGGGTAAAAACTGCCAAAATTTGACATTCTGTCAGGTGTATTTTTTGTTACAAGTAAATGAGGTTTTCTTTTGCTTTTCTTCATAAGCTGAAAAGCCAAGAACGTCATGCTATGCTTGAAAAGGATCACGTCAAACCTGATGGTTCAACGATGGATTATGAAAAGAATTTAGTAAAAATAGCAACAAGAGGAGGTAACAGTCTATAATAATAATTAAGCCACTCATTACCGATTAAACAATTAGATTATGTGCTCAGGATTTCTATGAGGTGACAGTTGATGAGACTGAAGGCCAAATTAACTATCTCTTCATACAAATAGAGAGCTATTAAACAATCTAATTTTTTATTAGGGTGCTTGAAATATTTTGAGGTTTTTAAGCCACACTGTGGTCAATTCCTTTCTTGAGTGTTTTTGGGGAAATACGATTGAATTATCAGAAAATATTTTTTAATCTTTCTCAAATCTTCGAAGAAATGAGAAAACATTACTAGCCACTATGTAAACCTCCAACTACTGCACTCTAATGGCTGATAATGTACCAGTAGTCCAGCCAATCAGATTGCAGCAGTAAACTAATGCAAATGCTGTATTCTGATTGGCTGAACCATTGCACACTATCAGCTATAAATGTGCAGTGGCTTGGTGTGGTAGACAAAATTGCAATGTTTCTTTGTTTCTCAGAAGTTTTGAAAAACATTAAGAAACAAAGAGATAATCAAATTCCTGAGAAGACTAAAAGGAGCACTTAGGTTTCTTGAATTAACAATGTTCAAAATTTGTAAAGAAACTGATAAGGATGCATGCATACACAACTGCAAATGTCAGATTGACAATTCAGTCCGCGTGAATTCTCTAAAGCTTAAATCTTAATACTAAGATTAAGACCACAAATAATTGGAATTGTTATTTGAAGGAAATTTCATTGTCAGTTCTACTATTAGATTATTTGCTCTCAATTTCCATTCAGAGGATAGTTGATTCAGCCTTTGGCCTTCAGCCTCATCAGCTATCACCTCAGAGATCTGGATCTCATAATCTAATTGTTAAATATGTTCTGTACCACCAAAGAGACAAATAAATAATCACTTTATTTAAGTGTCGGTGTATTTAGCACTAATGTGCTAACTGGGGACACTGTAAATAAGTAAACAAATATTTCAAATATAACATAAACTATTAAGAATCCCAACTGGTGGGAGGCTGACCAGTTGGCTATTTACACCACGCGGCCGAGGAGTTGAACTCGGGGCTACCGAGAACAAATCCAGATAGCGGTAGGGCGGAGGATTTGAACCAGGGACCTCCAGATTTCAAATCCAGCACCCTAAACCACTCGGCCACGCTGCCTCCCTTAGACAACAAAATTCAAACTTCTGTGTTAGCTGCTGCTCTGCTAACAAGTGGCCTGCTTCTTCAATTTCAGTTGTAAAACTGTTCAATGCAGTCAGCAAACACCAGAAAGAGATGGAAAGTAAGCTTAAGTCTGCTCCTACTGAAGCCAAAAAATCAAAAGGTGAGAGATTACAAGTTTAAGAAAATTTCTTAATTTTGTTTAGTAATGAGTCTGGAAAATGATCCCATGTGGGTCTCCCAAGGTAAAGGTGTGCAGATACTAGCCTGAAAATACGTATTGAACCCTTGTAATTCCATTTTCTGGGCAAGCCAAAACTTTCTTTGGCTCTTTGTCTAAGGAGTGCCATTCTAAAACGAACAAAACAAGAGGCAGACCCAATATTTTGAACTGCGTTGACTAAAATGACGATAAGCTCTTTCTTATTGAGTCAATGTTTTCATCTGTGAAGGAATTTTAAAGATTTCCTTCTTGATTAATCTTAACCGCCAAAGCAGTGTGACAGGGTTTTTTCAATTATTTTTTCTTTGCATGCATTCTTATAAGGGACCCTGATCTGTGTAAATACTTAGGTTCCATTCTGACCATCTTAAAGTGTAATTGATACCAAAATCTGTAATTCCTACCCCTAAAAAAGAAAGGCGTTGAGCATTCCCACACTTTCCATTTTGGGGTCCCTCCCCTGGAGCACACATTAGCTGTGCCTATAGGTAGGATTTACTGAGCCCACGGTTTTTGCAAGTGCGGGCATTCCTAAGCAGCATAAAGTAATGGTACACTGACAGGATGACGCTGGGATTTCCGGCGTGACTACTTGTGCTATGTTTTGATGGGTTAATTTCTCATAATAAATCTTTCAATTTAAAAAGAAATAGGAAACCATTCGCTGTCCGTGTTTCTCTTTGACTGAAAATGGGTGCAAGGCTTTTGTGCAGAGGTGCCGTTGTACTACTTAAAGCCACTCAATAAGGGAAATTATTCATAGCTAACTCGTATTTCACCCTGCATGTCTTTCCTGCTCTGGTCAATTCCTTGCATGGTCAAGGCTTCATTGAAATTGATGTTTCTTGAATTTTGTTTCCTTTAGTTGTGGAATCAATGTCGAAGTCTGCTTTTCTTGACATGCTGAAAAGTAGTTCAGATAAAGCACGGACTCGGGAAGCGAACGAGAAACAGAAAGAGAAGGTAACTAAGCTTAATGTAAACTTATCTTCCTAGGTAGAGCTGCACGAGCGAGTGTAAAAGCTCATCTGTATTGCTAACAATCCTATTCACACAATGAACACAGCGTCGATGTTGCAAGTTGAATAAAACCTATCATGTACGGTTGTGTTCATGTTGCGGGTTCAAAACCTTTATACAGTGCAAAAAGATAGTATTTGGAACCACTTAATCTTGCAACACTTCTTAACCTCTCTTGTGATGCTGTTGCACACAAGTTTGGTGTACAAACCGGATGTCCCTCTTTGCCTAGCTCACTCTTTGCTTGGTCATTTTTGTCCGCGCTCGATAGACGCGGAAAATTCCATTCTGATGAAGAGGTTCTACAGAGATCCGTGCAGTATTTGTGATTGGTTGCTATTTTCGCGCGACAAATTTATCACCGCGCAACAACCAATCAGAGACACTTTGTAGGATACGTCATCAGCGCAAATTTGTCAGGACCCAGTTGTTCGATGGTTGGATAACGCTATCCACCGGATAAATCGCTATCCAGTGGATAAGAGTCGACAAAGCAGGCTACACTATCCACTGGATAGTGATTTATCCCATGGATAGCAATAACCATCTTGTGAAGAACCTTTTGGACCAATTTTTAGAGACAAAGGAAAGCTCCGGGGTTTTTTCACTCCATTATACCAATTTCGTTGTTTCTTTCGTTTCGTTGTCAGACTAACGACAGCACCACAACACACAATTCATCGTCATGGAATATTTTACGGGATGATTTCATGATGGGCGCGAAGATGAAAGACTGGAATCGAGAGGAACAACAAACCAAAAGGAAAGATAAGAAAGTGACGAACATTACTGATTATGAACTGGAAACCAGTCATGCAGACTTTTTTGATGAATCTGACGAAGGGGACGATGAAGAGTCAGATTTGAATTCAGATGGAGGCTAGCTCAGGTCACGGTGTTTTATTGCAATTCTGTCGCGCTATTTTGAAGCAAGTATGTCACGTAGATGACGGTATTTTTGACGCGTTACTGTCATGCTATGTGTCAGGGTTTGATGCTATTCTGTCACGGTTAAGGGTGTTAGTTTGAGGCGATTCTGACCTGATTTTGGTCCTTTCTCCGAGAACCTGTGTGGTGTAGATTCCGGTGTAGCGATACACGACGGTATTTGTGGTCACTGTATGGAAATATAGCTTATCTTAATAACATGACACTGTGTTTCCGCAGATTGGTCAAAATATTATTTGCGTCCTGTGAACCAATACAGGTGTACTTCATGTATGCGACGAAAATTACTCCTACCTTGTTTTTCTGTGACACAGCCTAAAGAACATTGAAGCGTATGATTTCGGAGTTCCCCTCCCCCCAAGAGTAGTCTAAGAGTTCTTCATGACTCATCGTTCCTTGATTACCCGTACCCTATCGTACATCAGTTATTTCGAAGGGTTGGGGGGGGGGGGGGGGGGAGGGACTGAATATCATATACGCCTAAGATGCGAACATCGTATATACGGGTCATTGTTAGAAACTCTTTTATTAAAGGTCCCAGAATCACGTTTTTGTGGTCGCGCCACCAGTTCATGTTATCTTGTACGTGAGGCTCAAATTCACTCTGTCGTATCCGGGAGATTGCTTACTGTAGATTTTAGCCCCTAGGACGTTCGACCATTGGTCCGACATCTTCAATGAAGAATCCCCCCTCCCACCGACCTCATTTCCCTCCCCACCTCTCCCTCCTTATCTTTCCATACGATACGATACGATAACTTTGTTTAAACACGGTATTTCCATCGGTCTATTTACGATAATCAACTAGCTACCTATCTTCCTAACTAAAATCAAAGAGAGAAGAATCCAAACAAATAAAAACGCGCTTTTCATGGTACCCTACGAACGGAGTCTCCTTCGATCTTCCTAGATCGAAGGAGACCCCGCTCGAAGGGTATCTTCATGGAGGCCTTGTTGAAAAAATCACTTAAAACTGTGGCGACTTAGTTTAGTCTTGAACTCGGTTTATGAAGTTGCTTGTCTTAGTTCTATAGGTAATTTATTCCACAACTGAGCTCTATCAATTTTCCGGCGTGTATCTTCTATTGGTTTGGATCTGAGCAGTCTTTAGTGACTGAATTAGCGTAATTGGAACTTTTTTTTTCCAAGACAAGAGCCGAACGCCCTAAGAAAATGCTAAGCGTGTACCCACGTTTGAAATTTGGGAAAGAGCATAAATTTCCTTTTCATTTGTTGAGGAACTGACAGACACATCTACAGAATGAATCAGCCTTTGTTCAAATCCATCTTGGAACCAACAATTTTGTTACCTGTCAATGGCTGGGAACGTATACAAACAGTTTGAATGAGCTTCAGGGTTAGTTACTGTAATATAAGAATTACCATGCTCTTTGTTCTCAAAATGAGAAAATTTTAGATTTCAAGGACATTTCGAAATCAAATGGCGCAAAACTCGACATCCGCCAACATATAACCTTATAAAATGATTAGGTTATTACTACTCTTTTAAAGAGTGTATCAATTTATCGTCTTCGACGGTATAAATATACCAAGCTTATTTACTTTGTCTTCATATTATAACTCCTTTATTTCGCAGTTCAAAGCATCTATTTAACTTCCTTGGGTTGTACACCTGTTTACCACGGGTTCAACATTTTTTCGCTTCTGTCAAGTTACTAAGTACCTCACTTCACACATTGCAATCAATGCCTCCGGTATTTTTAATTTTTGCTGAAATTTTAAACTTGACAGGTCTAAATTACCTTGTGTTTTTCATTAGCTTTCTGTTTTCTATCTTTTAATGAATATGCCAGCTTTGTGAGGTCGATGTTTTCTTTTGACAGAAAGTCGCCTACATAGGGGACATGCTGTTTAAATCATAATTTTTGAAGTTAATTTCATTTGGAGAATTTAAAATCTTAGTTTGCTCAGCGTTACGACTAATTGGATGAACAAAGCTGTTATAGCAATCGTCTGCCTGTATCGGTTCCTTCTCAAGAAATAATAATGTACTTTTTATAAAAAGTCCTCTCGCGGATGCAATAAGTGTAGTTTACCCTGGACGAGCCGTAAATTCTTACGCGTAATTTGATTCACATCCGGACTGGCTTCTATTAACCACCGAGGTCATTAATTTTTCGCCTTATAAACAAAGAAAAATCCAATTTAGTTGGCAGTGATGATCATTCACCAGGTCTGTCTGACTCGGCAGCGGTAAACATGACGTTTTGAGATCTTCAGAAACTTGCCAGGAAAGTCAAGATCGTTCATGTATCGATGCGTATACATTGTGGGACTGAAAGCCACATAAAACGCGCGAGCGAATCTCCCGAAGTTAAGCTGTTGTTTAACAATAACCAGAAGTGTCGTTGTTATTTTCAAGCCATCTCCGGTAAAATGTTAATTAGCTTCTTAAGCAAACTATTTGTCACTTCGATGTCTGTAAAAAACATTAGCGGCACAATAGGGGAGATCGACACGTCTAAATATTTGCTCATAGAAGTTGTAAATTTTCCTTGTACTAACAAAGTCATTTGCGTTTAATAAGTCGCCAAATCGTGGACGATCACACGACCGTGACTCGCTCTTCGAAACGATCTCTTGCAGCCAATTTGTAAACGCCCCGAAAAAGATCTCTGGCGATACTACAGACCGTGAACTCGAAACCTCGAGGTATCAAGTGTTGAATCATTCTGGACAAATGACACGCATTTGGTGAACGTGGAGGCACTAAATGAAACAATAAACTTGTCATTTGCAGAACAAAGGAAAGCGGCCTTGTTCTAGTTGGATTTCGATTAACGCAACATAGTAATTGACAGTCAAGCTAATGGACAGGAAATGTGAATATATAGAGATCGGTGATCATGCCTGATCATATTAGTTTGAGTTTCGTGGCTGTCGGACGAACGTGGTAAAGTGGAGTCGCGAAAAAACGAGCCGTCTTTGACGCTGAGGAAATCCACAAGGGAAAGCAGAGGATTTCTGGAAAGGCTGATGGGTGAGTTATCTACCAGAGTGCCTCGATTTGTTTGGGAATATTTGGTCGATTAGGCGACCTTTGTAATACGGTTTATGTGCTATCAGATCGTAGCGTGGAGAGCTAGTAAACACAACGCCAATAACGGAAAGCCTTGGGAGATTTATATCTAACAATGGCTACTGTATTGCCTTGTATCTGCTTCGAACAGTCGCCGGCTGAAACCCTTCAACCGTCGCGAGCCGTGAAAGAAACCCTTCGTGTGCTTGAGGGGAACTTCGCTTTCAACACGTGCTACAATAGCTGTCCCACGCAAAAACATTGTTAGTCAATGGATTTAAAGAATGTTCGCTTTATCGTATGAAAACTAGCCTCCTACGCAGACAAAACGGGCTTGTTTATTCAATAAAATTATATGAAGTTTCTTATTATTTTTGATTGTAGGATTTTAGACGTAACTTCGTTCTGAACGCTTAGCGTCTTTGAAACATAAGTGAAGGTTTTTCAGTGTTATAATGTTTTCTTGCTGTTCTCTAGCGACAGAGAAATTTGATTTTCTCAAAGAACCCCCGAACAAGCGATTGTGTGGAGGCTGCGGTTGTCCTATTAATGATCGATTCCTTCTGAAGGCGCTAGACCGCTATTGGCACGAAGATTGCTTGAAATGCGGCTGTTGCGAATGTCGCCTGGGTGAAGTTGGATCCACTCTCTACACAAAAGCGAATTTAATTCTTTGTAGAAGAGATTATTTGAGGTGGGTATAGGCAAACGTGTTTTTCACAGTCCACTATTTACTCTACAGATTTGGGATTTTTAACTCTCTCTCTCTCTGAATTGCAGACGTTTTACTTAGTTATGAAATCGGTTTATTTCGTCGTTATTTTGTTTGGCTAACTGATGGCGACACTTTCGTGAATGTTCCAGTTTTGTGTCTTGTCATTCATTACCTTTGCAGACGATTCTATTAACGACAGCCTGCAATCAGATGTGAAGCATTTAATGGGATTGGGACGGATTGTCTGTGCTTAGATTAAAAACACTCTGTTTTCTAAAGAACGTCACGCAAAAGTACAATTTTACACATTATTAAATATACTTTACTTGTTATGCTTGTCAAGAAATGTGATCACATTTTAGCACTTCCGTCCATCTATGTCAATTTTCCTCCAAGTGTATTCCTAGCCTTTTAGCGGTGAGCTGTTAAACGTCCGTCAATTGATAAATATTCCATCAGGCATGCTTTTTTGGCAATTCGTGAGAACCACACACGGACCAAAGCTCCTCACTAAGTCATGCCTAATGGGTTAAAACGTTTTGGCTAGTCCGACTGTGTTGGATCACTGCTTTGACCTCTTGCTTCTCCGGATGCGATTTTGTATCCACTTGGCTCGGATAAAGATTACTCATTGTTTATATTTGTCGCTTTTAAGGTTGTTCGGAACTAAAGGCTTCTGCACCGTGTGCTGCAAGACAATTCCCGCCTTCGAGATGGTGATGCGCGCCGGGGAAAACGTCTATCACTTGGAGTGCTTCTCCTGTCAAAGATGCCATCAGAGATTCTGCGTAGGGGACAAATTTTACTTAATTAACAACAGAATTCTGTGTGTTGATGATTACGAAGAGATGATGTCTTACGGGAAACCAGATACCAAGAGATTCATTGTCTAAAGAGGCGTTTCTCTATAGGAAGAAAAATTCCTTGACACGCGTCCCAGACGAGCCCATTTTTTTAGCCTCATATTTCGAATTTTCGTGCGTGTTCCTTCGCTCCTTGTTTGGCAACCATCTATTTTTTAGGTGTTTCCTGTTTTTATTTGTATTTTAGGTTAATACCGCTACTGTCTATGCTAGTTTTATACCCCTGTCGTATCTGCCCGTGGATCTTTTCCGTTTCTTCTCTACTGGTTTTCAGTTGGGTTTCCCGCTTAACATTTTGATGGTTTTTCGTGTAATACAAAAGTCAACGCTTTCTTTGACTGTTCTTAGTTTCATTACACTGGATTTTACATCCTTGCTTTTCACCTAGTGACATTGCTTGCTCTTAATAATGTAAATAAAACCACTTTAAAAGTGACAATTTGAAGAGAACGCTAATTTCCTTCCATCTCTGCTACCTGTCAAATAAGGGAAATTTTCTGCACGCTAAAGTAATGGACACATTGTATGTCAAGAGCATTGTAACAGAACACTGATGCAGAACACTGTAATGGCTTCCAAATGTAAAGAATTGTGGATTGAAATCCCGAAACGTCGTTATTGCTGCGATATATGAATGGAACATTTGACACTCGCAAGACGCGAAATCGAGATTGTGAAGAATTAATAAAAAATATTTCAAGTATTTAGTAAATCATAGTCTACTGGAATGAACTTCGCCTTTTCTTTCCTCCAGCTCTGCTAAAAATCATTCAATTGAGCGAATGAATTCTAGATTTGTGCCAATGATAGCGAAAGCGGATTTCGCGTGACTTCGAACTGAAGAATAGAGATTGTTGCAAGTATACTTTTAACACAGCTTTCAGTGCGATATAGAGATAGTTTTAATGATCGATCTGCCATTCAATCCGATGAAAAACTTCTTTGAATGACCCGATAAATGCGATTTTGAAAGGGGGGATTTTTAAAACCAACTTACCATCTGATTTTCAGTATATGTAGACAAAAAACATATGCCATGAATATTTCATTGCAATTTAAGCTAAATGGCAAAGATCACTTAAACGAAAACAACATGGAAATAAAGCTGAGGCAACTATTTAAGAGGCAATCAATCGGATTAGTGACAGGCCAGCGAAGGAAAGACGTTTTTCTCTATACAATATAATTGCTTTCATCCTTTCAATCTTTGATCGTCTATCTTCTTACAGAATACTCGACATTCTTCGCAGTGCGAAGATTTTGTAAAACAATAATCATTACCATTTAGTCGGTGCGTTTTCTGAAAAACTCTCGACGTTCTTTCGCTTAAGATACCGCTCTGCAAAAACTTCGGCCATTCTTTCATCCTATTCGAATGAATGAGCGAACTAGTACCGATAAAAGCTTTGTTAAATGGAAAAACCAATTTAACTAATGAGTTTTCAAACCTTACATTAAACTCTTAACGTAGCTTGTTTAAAAGTTTTTAATAAAAAGCCAATTTCTTTGATCGCGGCCCGACAAAAGAACCTTTTTTCAGTAGGCGTTCACTTTTCTACATACCTTTCCGGCTCAATTAAACAGTCTGGAACCTCTTAGCTGTCCAAAAATCAACGAAAAAATTAAAATGTTCTTCGAGTTAACGATCTTCTAAAATAACCACTCTTTTCCGCCTCTTAACGGTGATTATCTAGAGTGTTTGCCCCTCTTAACTTAACTTTCAACGTATAATAATGGATTGAATATTGAAAACACTGAGCGGAAACAACGCATTACGGTTAAAAGCGCCAGAAGGGCTTTGTTGTTTTACTGGATTTTTTCCTGGCAACATTTGCACAGCAGATTTCCTCGATTGACGAGGCTGAAAAGGTAAACCACAAAATTCCGCCGCTTCTCATTTATACTAATTAAACAAAAACAAATACACATGTTGTTTTATGAGACGCTCGGGTTGTTGTTTTATGAAACGGTGAGGAAGTATGTTATATCATTCAGTTTGATGTCATTTACGTCGCTTGTTATTATTCGTGTTTACTATAATAACAAACAAGAGGCTGCAAAAAGAAGTGTGAAGACCTTTGACATCATGGGAGTACAGTTCATTTCTGCAGTAGGAGCTGTTTTCAGTATGTTTTTCAAATAGACCAATTTCGATGTATTAAATTTCAGCCTAAAAAAATAGGCCTCAGTACGAGGCTCTGGGGAATAACTACAGAGTTTGTGGGGTTTATTCCCCAGAGCCTCGTGCTCAGCTCTATTGTGTAAGGCTGAATTTTAATTCATCGAAATTGGTCCATTCCTCTCTCATGGCCAACCTCGTTCCCAGTGTCTTATTTCTTCCTCCCTCGAGAAAATATTCGAGAAAATAGAATTTTTTTTCCGCGAGAAATTCGGGCGAGTTTCCACCCAAAAATTCCATACGGATGACGCAGCTTGACAGAGATCCGTGTCGCGTCTCTGATTGGCTGCTGCACAGTTTCGCATTTTCGCGCGCAAGTCATAACCAATCACAGTCACTGTGTGCATCTCCGTAAAGTTACGTCTTTCACTCGTCATTTCGACCTCGTTCCCGCGCTCTACAGAAGGAAGAGGAGAGAAAGCTTGAGAACTTTCATGGAAAGGATAAAATGGGCACACGAAGATTGACGTTTGCTTTACAAATGAACAAATAAACATCAGTAGTTAGAAAATATGATTTATTAGTTTTTTTTTCCCTTGGTGTCTGAATAGATAAAGTTTAATCAAATTACTTACATCTGTAGCTGTAAACAAGATCAAGTGAAAATGTTGTGATTTGAAGTGCGAATCAGACTTTGTTTTTGAAAGTTTTTCAAAATGTTTTTCTCTTTATAGACTTCACTTCATGGACTATTTATTTACCGTTAGCTACGCTGTAGTTTGTTCAACAACGTTCACGAATAAAAAATGAAAAACAGGGCAATAAAGCCTTTTTGCAATACCATCTTTGATAGCTTTCTCTAATAATTTAAAAATCTTAAATTGCCTCTTTTATGGAATTCAAAGTCCTAAATTGTAAAGAGTAGTTTCCTTATGAAGATCATTGACAGGCTATCATAGAGCTGTTTTCTTTTAGGAAGTCGTGCCATAGACTGAGCGTAATCTTCAACAGAAAGCGCGGGAAAACTACTAAGCCAATCACGACTGGTTTTAGCTTGGACTTGATTGGCTAAAAGGTTCTCCATCCTTTCTTTCATTGGCTGAGTACGTTGCACGAACAGTAAACGAAGAAAACCAATTAAACAGCGAAAACAAAATTGTATTTCAATGGCATCAGAAAACCGCTTTTGTTGAAATCAATCAAATTCCTGGGGCTGATAATTCAAACAAACTCCTATACCACGTCTTAACCGTAATCTACTCCTAACCTTTACGTCTCGTCCACACTACGCCGAAGAAATTTGAAAACGCAGCTTTATTTCTACGGTTAGGCCTGCCGTCCACACTAATCCGTGACAAAAACAGAGCTTTCCTCAAACAAATCCAAAACGACTGGTGATTGTTGCGTTTTCACATTTCTCCCGACCAAGTGTGAACGGAAAACATTTGCTGCGTTTTCAGAGTGAAAACCCCGTTTTCAAATTTCTCCGGCGTAGTGTGGACTGGCGGGGCCTTAAACATAAACCTGATGGCCTCATCAAGGAAAAGTGCCCTTCTATTTAATGACGTTCTGGAATATTCGCAAAGAAAACAAAACTCTACCTACATACCTACATGCATGTCTACCTGCCTAAAGTTCTACTGAAAGAAAACTGACAAAATAAAAACCCAAACTAACTTCTCTGTGAACAAATAGACTGTCTCGTGTCTCTTAAAAAAATCTTTTACCCCTCTACGTTCTCTTCCCATAAATCTTTAAAATTATCCGTTAGTTAAGCTTTAATATTGCCGCACCACTCCCTGGCTGAGTAACAAACAGACTCTCCGATACTCGTTGAAGTTTCTCAGGGTCAGCGGCATAGTACCCGTCATGCACTTTTTTCATGAAATCATCGATGACGTCAACAGGTACCATTGATACTGTGCAACCGCCCCATCCCGCTCCTGTGAGCCTGGAACCAACTGCGCCAGCTTGCCTGAAAAATACAGTGATTCATGTTGCAAAGACTTGTTTCTAAGTGGCCAGAAAGGTCTTTTATTTTCATGAGAAAAAAGATATTTGATGATTTCACGCAATTATGGCTTCAAATTCTAATAAGGTAAGAAAAACAGTTATTACCGTCCCTTTTGATGTTTATTTTAGAGTATGTTAGGTGGTAAGGACTATTTGAATGAATACCTGCAGAGATTCACCAACTGGTCGAGTTCCTCACAACTGCACTCGTACATCTTACTACAGCTGTCGTGGCTCTCGTTCATCAGGCCTCCCAGAACCTAATCACAAACAAGACAACAACAACAAAAGTTTTCACGGAAAATAACCGAAAACAAAGTCATCACATCTGGCCAATCACAGTAAACGCCGCGATAACGAAATGCACCACTGAATCAGAGCTCACAGCAAAAGCACGCAAACGGCACCAAGCGCGAGAAAACATGCGACTGTTGCCATCCGCGGGAAAACATTCGACTGGTGGCACCCGCGGGAAAACAGCCACAAAACAAAATGCAACAACAACCACCACCTTTAAGAGGAGGCTTTTCTAATTGAAGACTTTTTCTTGGTTTTCGTATCGGAAATCTTTGAAAACAGGGAAACCACCTATTGATTAAAACAGCCCCAAAAGCACAATCAGTGGCGACTATTTTAGGATTCGTTCCAATTTTCAGTAGTACTGTCCTTACCTGAACAGCGTTAGCAGGTTTTTCCTCGCAGACGTTTTTAAACTTGAGCACTCGAGACGCTTCAGAGTAGACATGCTTGGCTCGGTCGTGAAGTTTAAAGCTATTTACACCCGCAGTTGAGGGACTCATGCACTGGTTGATCAACTCTTCCTCCTGTAAAACAATGTAAAAGCAATGACTTGAGTTGTAACCAAGAGGCCGGGCGCACCTAATTCTAGCGAGGTTACAGCAAATATTTATCTGCTCGTATTTACAAAGCTTGTTACCAGACTGTTACCACTTCAAAGTTTAGCCAAGCATTTGTTGCGGATGAAAATTTTATTTCAGCGTCTTTGCGCAAAACAAAAAAATGTTTTCCTTCCGTAACAAATTTGCACGCTAATGAAATAATTTTGGGAAACACAACTGGTTCCTGGGGCCTGTTTCTCGAAAGTCCCGGAAACTTTTCGGGCCCGAAAAGTCATTTTTAGCTCATCTGTATCTAAAAATGGAGAAGCGTATACGCTTGAAACTTCTTGAATGAAGAGAACCACTGATCGTGTTAAGAATATGTGAATATGTGAATAAAACAGCTCTGTAATCCAGATATTGCTATGGCTTTCCGGGTGCGAAAAATTTTCGGGACCTTCAGAAACGGGCCCCTGGTTTGCTGGGGCCTTTTAAGAAAGGCTAGTTATTACTTTAGAAATCACAAGACCGGGAGACTAGGGCACAAATTGCACCTGGTTTTGTTCTATCAACATACCGAGAGTTCAAAAAATTTGCAAAGCTCTTCCTTTGTGTAGGGCTCTGAATGAAGACACGAGTCGACCATCTGTACCCTGTATCAAACACGAACAAAAAAACATACGTTACATTCTTACTCGAATCAGTTCTATCACAATAATAAATATTCCACATTTGATTTGAAAACACCTGTTCATTTGAGATCCATTTGAATTAAAACGACGCATTGTTAACTACGCACAGCTTACATTTCATCCAAGCTCTTTTCGTCGCCTTGCTGTACCTCACTCAAACGTCGCACACTTTTCCAATCCAGGCCGCTTTCTTTAGCCAACACCTATGGGTGAAAAGAAGCGGAGGTAAATTCATAACCTTGGTTCCATAACAGTTTCTTTAATAACAATCCTCGCCGGGGACAGAAGAGTGTTTGAGAATTTATTCTGGCGTAATATTTCCTCTTCGGTGGAGTTTTCTTACTTATTTTATTTTATGCTGAGACCTTCTACAAGGTCTCTATCGGCCCTCAGATTTCAGCCGTCCTTTACGGAGTCGCACCTCAGGAGTGCTCGACTTCAGGAAGACACCCGAAACTCAAGCTTGGTCACTTACAACATCGAGCTTCTTTTCCGTCTTTAGTCAAAGTTAGACAAACATACCTTGGCCGCTAACCGACACTCTACAACTCTGGCGTTAAAATGCGTCCCAGCTGTTGCAGATTTCTTCATTTCCACCTACATATAAACAACCTTAGTATCTATAACGGTCTTTTGATTCAGATTTAAATTAATCGCGTACTTTAAGTTAGTCAGAACTTATTTAAGTGTCAATGTATTTAGCCCATGTGGGCTAATTGGGGACATTGTATTAACTCTACCTAAAAATTTTCATTAATAGTATTATGGGATTCTCTTAAAAAATTAAAATTGAAATATTGGCTAACAATGGAAGGAAATAAAAGAGTATATGTTGTCCTAAGAAACGCCTTAATTATAATGTTATATTAATTAAAGTTTAACATTCTAAAATTCTATATTAATGTACATTTAAAATTCTAAATATTCGTCCTCTCTTCTTAATAGATGAGCGAGGCCTCTTATTTCGGGCGAAAAAATTTACTGTCCGCACAGGTTGCAGCAATTGCTGTTGTTACTTAGATAAGCCGAAAGGTCCAATTTTCTTATTTTATTCCTAAACGTTGCTACATTTGGCAATTCTCTCAAGCCTTTTGGAAGCTTTGACCATAAAAGAGGACCCATGTATCACAAAATCGCGCGCTTTCCATGCATTTAGCATCCCCAATAGGGAAGATAAGTTAGTACTACAGAAAAGCCCAACTTTCTGCTAAAAATAAGAAGAACAATAGGGAGCAGACAAGTGTAACACTAGATGTTGCGATAAAAGTTGCGCGGAACTTAACATCTGATAAAATGAAAGTCCTGAGTCGTTCGAAAAATGACGTGAGAATTTTAATAGCCGCAGGGATTGTGGCAATGCTTTGAAACAGTGAACACATTTGGTTTGTCTGAGCTAGACTTCTCTGAAGTAAAAGAACTACATTATTTTGCATCAACGCTAGAAACTCAGCTTAAAATACATACCAAGCTATTTGCGATCACAAACACAATACCGTCTGGGAGAGTGACGTCATATGCCCTGATGGGATCAAACTCGATGTGCTTAGCCTATAAAGTCACAAACAAGCAAAAGAAAAACATCAAAGGAGAATTGGTATCAGGTCTTTGGCCCCCAAGTTGATTATCCCCTGACCGTTTAGTCCCCAACCAGAAATCGAAAACACTGTCTATTTCTCGCTCTTTAAGCGTGGATGGGGGCTAATCGACTTTTGGTTAGGGGCTAACCGGCTAGGGGGCTACTTGACTTGGGAGTTAAACGACCGGTAACTGGACAATTACGTGTTAGGGAGAATTAACTCAGTGGCAAGTCAACTACTTGCATGTACATAAAGTTATCTTTCAGTGCTTCTTAGTGTCCACTGATACATAAATCACGTTAATTGGCATGAAAAGTTTGACGCATAGATGAACAATATTTTGAGTTACATTTAGTACTGAAGTATTTTTATACGTATAGTTTTATTGAGAAATTGTTTTACTTACCGTTCCTGGTTCAGCCAAAAATGAAATGGATTGGTCCATACTGTAAAACACAATAAAACGGTTACATCTTTATCAGCATCAACGACACTCTACTTTAATATTTCATTCATTTCCTACCGCTCCCATGTGGACGCCATTCCTAATATTTTGCGGCTTTGCGTCCGAGCCCCAATGCCGCAAAACCTGTCTATGACAATGAGTTTTAGACACGCCTAATTTCATTTAAATCAAACTGGGCTCGTTCAAAAACAAAAGAAAAAACGGTCTATGTGCCTCAAAGTCAAAACGTTTTTTCAGATGATCAAGTCATTCGGCAAACTATTGAACTTCACGGACTTGAGGCTAAATGAGTTTAAAAGTGATCCTTCACATGTAATCACTGCTTTGGCTGCCTTAATGTGGTTCATATATCAATTAAAAGTCCACAGTTCTCTCTCAGTTTTTGCTTATTTCAAACAGTTATTTTCTCAGCATGTTTCACATTCTTTTAGCTACTTACCCTCCACCTTCAGTTCCAATATAACGTTCACATTTCGTGCAAACCTCTGCAAGTTCATGCTATGGGATTCAAAGAAAATAGCAAAAATATTATAATTTCTATTATAAAACAAATTGTAATAGTTTGCAATTTAGATTGTAGCCAGCATCACCTGTTTCTTTTTTATTTTATTTTGTAATTTATTTAGTAATTTATTTTTATATGTTTATTTTTTTTGTAAATATGCTGTACTATATTGTACATGTAAATTGTTATACAAATAAATATAATTAATTTAAAAAAAAATGTTTTGGACAATGCATGGGTGCTGCAGTGCATGTACAGACACCAATGTGTGTGGATGTGCATTAATGTCAGTTCTCGGCTACTTTAAGTTGATGATGATGATGACGATGATTTAACAGCTAATTAATGACATGAGTTAGTTTGACAAGGTAAATGCTCACAGCCTTCCAGATGGTTTATTTGATAGAAGGCAACTTCTGACTACGTGGTCTATGAGAATTTCTTTTCCCATGGGTGGCAAAGCAGAAGAAATCCTATTTATATAAGGACTTGGAAGAGAAAGTCAAAGCTGAATTCATTGCACCCCAATCCTCCCACAGGCAAGCATAGTAAACTAACAAGAGTGAGGCTCATTGGCGACTGATTGCACAAAAAAGGCTATATCATATTTTTGAAGTGTTACAAACTGAATCTTAAGACAGCAACATCTAAGGGACTAGAGAAATGCAGGGGTTTTATTCCAGGCTGGACACCAGGCAAATTTGGGGATGATTTTATCTACCTGGTTTGACCATCTAGCAGAAATAATGTGAAGTATATATGAAATAATTCATATAGGAACTGCGGTTGTAGATGAAAGTGAAGAATTATCATCGCAGTAAATTTTCCAATTTAAGCAATTGGAAAGAAGAAGCCTGAAGAAATCAGGATTTCAACAGGATTCGAACCCATAACCTTCGCGAATACCGGTATTTGCGCAGGTCACGGGTTCGAATCCGGTTGAAGCCCTGATTTTTTCAGGCTTCTTCTTTCCAGTTGCTTGAATTGGAAAATTTACTGCAATGATCATTCTTCACTTTCATCTAGCAGAAAGTTGTTCTTATAAAGAAGATCAGTTCAAGTAGTTTTGCCCACCTGTGAAAGCAAGTTATAGTCCTGCTGAAAACATAAATGAAACCCCTGCAAATGACGGCTGGGATTTCCCTAGCCAAAATTCACAAAGGAAGGAAGGGTTTAACTAAGCAATTTAAGTGAATGTTAGGGTAATGAAAAGTAAAATGGTTTCTGCCTTACTGACTTGTGTTGCATACCTTATTCAGTTCAAGTCCATTAGCACGAACTGTTGCCAGTCCTGAGCAGCAGACCAGAGCAGACGAACTAGACAACCCTGCACTCTTCGTCAAGATACATGTAAGTAAACAGAAAAAGAGCTAGGGGTTTAGAGAGCTTTGTAAAATAATGATACTTAGGAGAATTATTCATTAAAGCAATACGTGCACACAATAACAGCAACATAATCCACTGTGCCAAAAGTGCATTTTCTTATATCGCCAGCTCCATGAGCAGGCAAGATAAACCACATCCTGCACTGTGATTGGCTACCTGATCAGGCAAGATGGAGCTATCCTACCCGTTTGGAACTACCTGCTATGTCCCAAAAGAAAGCCATATAATAAATTCTTTATTGAAGAAGCTTGTTCGGTCAGGATGGCTGGATATTGACCTCATTCTTTTTTTGTGAGTTTATGGACCTTGACTTTGTCTCATTCCATAAACACGCAAAAAAAAGAACTTGACCAATATCCAACCATCTTGACCTCACACTTGGTCAATAACCCATATGTCTGCACACATTGCACACATGTACCTACAATCCTAACAGTTGTTGCCTGCCTGTCATAAACACTGAAAAATTGTTTGCAGAAGATTTCAATAACAAGTCAGATTTGTTTATAAAAAGAAGATCCCAGGAATAAGATTTCAAACCTTTGGTACAGTTCCATCCACAACAAGGTTCAAGCCTACTGGAGATGTAATCTTCATGTGGTCCAGTAGTCCCTACAAGAATTAAAATAAATAAAACCTGACAATGTCAAAACATTGTCCTGCTATGTTTTACCCCTCCTGGCTGGGTAGCCCAGTTACCAAGGGGACCCTGCCTCCATGCAAACAGGGTCTGCTATGAAGGAAAAAAAGCACACTTGAGTTCTAGGAGAACTGCCAGTATACACAAGCAGAACCAGAGTGAATCCAGCAGGTTTTCTAGACCTCAATCTGATTGCATAGTGAGAGGGTGTACTGGCTAGCTGAGAATATAGATGAAACTCTTTTAATATGACTTAGTGCCGTCCATTTTGATGTACCACAGAATTCTTGTAACTAATGGCAAACGAAATGCGTAGGATTCAGTGGTAAAGGTAGGTTAAGTCTGCATACAAGCCAAGTGGCTTATCAGGCCAGAGCTTATCCCAGTTTCTGTAGCATGAAATGACTAGAAATATTTCTACTCCGCCCTGGATGCTAGTCCATTGCAGGGTTACTCCCAGCACTGAATTTGCCAGTACCCATTTCATATACATCTGGGTGGAGAGAGGCATTGTGAGAGTAAAGTGGCTTGCCCAAGAACACAACACAATGTCCCCAGCCAGGACTGCTCGATCCAGAGTCGAGTGCATTAACCATGAGGCCACTGCGTTTCTCACTTAGCAATCAGTTGGAGGTGAATTAATATTTTTAGATTTCAGTTACCGGCAAGTGGAAATTACAAAATTTTATTTCACACAGGAATATGTTTGCTATAGAAAATACCCATTACCCACCCAAAGGAGGGTTATTGGAAATGGCAAGGAGGGAGAGGTCTCAAAAGCAAACTAAGACTTTTAAAGGAAAGTATGAACCAAATTTAGTATTTCTAATGGCATGGGAGGGTGGTTCAAACTAAAAAAAACCAGTAGGAGGGGTGTGGATATTTTCTGGAACAAGCCATTATAAAGTAAACTGCTCTAAAAACATGTACATAAATCATAAATTTCTTCATACCTTATAACCACAGAGGAAATAGTGGTACCACTCTTTCCCATCAATTTTGTAATATTCACAGCTAGTACTAAAATCTCTGTCAAAATTAAAGCAAAATAATCAAACTTTTAAGTTACATCAATCTCATGGTTTATGTTTAATTTTGTAAGTTCTGACTCTTTCTCTCTCCTCTTGGCTTTCAACCTTCACAGAGATATCAGAGGAAAAGAAAATAATAATAAGTGTGATACATTTTTAGATCCTGTTTTGAGGCAGTGGTCACTTACTGAAAATCATTGAATGTATTGGATATATTGAGTGTTTTCTGATCATTAGGTGCTACGGCTATCACAATATCCTGTTCCACAGCCATTGGTAATACTCCATAGCCACAGTAATCTATATGTTCTCCTGCAAACAGTAATAATGATAATTAAGAGTTCTCAGTATAATCAAAGAAATGTACTACAGCCAGTAATAACAGCGAAATAAATTGGACAAGGGCTTTTGAGGAGGCAAAGGTTAATCAGCAGTAATTTATCATGGTATTACAATTAATCGCTGTTTACAAGGCTCGAAAAAACTTGAATTTCAGCTTGCCCTGGGGACAGGTTGCTCTCAAAATTTTGCTTGCCCTGGGAAAGTCTTAAATTGGCTGATAACTTGCCTGATCCCTTACCCAACAGGCAAAAAAGAATAAAAAGTCGCTCAAATGCCCAGAAGGAAAATCAACTTGTCCTGGACAATGCGAGAGTGCTATTTTCTGCTGCCCTGCTGTAGCAAGTTTGTGAAGGTGATGTTTCCATTATGACATTATGCTCCACTTGCCTGCCAATGCAGCCTAACTGTTCCTTCAGAAACTAATAATTGTGTTAATCATCTCTGTCTGACAGTCTAAACAAGAGGCAGTTACTCATAGGATAGCAGAATAACCAACGCTTACCAATAATATTCACTCTCCCTGGAGCTCTGACATAGAATTCAGGAGGAGAACCATACTTGTTTAAAAATGTTCCTTTGATCTTTTCATATCTACAAAAATAAAGATAAAACCTTTACCGGTAACTAGTGAATAACATGACTAGCATCGAGTATAATCTGTCTTAAATAAGGCTACATTGTGTCCTGAAACCAAAATTTTATGAAGATTAAAACAATAGTGAATTTAATATCATGAGAAGTGAAATCTCAAAAGAAGACAACAACAGTGAGCTGGTCACTTAAAGACAACGAACCTAAGGCAGTTTATAGGGATTAAGTTTCCAGAGAACAGGTAAAATGTGTGGTACATGAATAACGGAAAAATTTTAGAGCTGAGTACACGACCACACCCCCCATCTTGATAACCTCTCTTAAACAGCCACACATAACAAAATGCCAATAAATAAACATGTACCCGCTGATAACAATTAACAAAGAAAAGAAAGAAACTGAATCAGCATTCAGCATCAGCAATCACAAATAATCCTACCACTCTAGAATTGTCCTAGACATAAACCCACAACAGGCACAGCAACCTTGCAAAATCACTTGACTAACCCACAGCACAATAAGACAATTTGTCTCTTCATCCAGGTTTTCGCCAACAACAGCTAACCATAAAAGTTCTTTAAAAAAATGCTCATCAATATTGAAAGATCTACTTGAGGCTTAAGTTAAATCATCACATGATTTCACTTGATAACTAATGTAAAATTATAAAGCTCATAGCTTAAACAGAGCAGGAGGGCGACACGCGCGAGAATTAATTCACAATCAGCCATAATTTTCAGTGAAGAAAAACTCGTATCTTCTTTCTTGGAGAATTTAACTAATCAGCTTTCTCTAGCTACCCGTTCCTTCAACTAAAGGTCTTGGTCACCTGAAGCTGAAAACTGACCCGTAGCCGGAAGTAGTAAAATCTTATTGTTGCGCTGCTGGATTTATATCCAGGACGAAATGCATACCTCCGCAGTGACAAACGTAAACTCCGATCCCTTACCTTGAAGTTGCCTTTGTTGTAGAAGCGAAATAAACCTTTTCTAAGGAGGAAAACAATGGCGGGCTACAAACACCGCTCCCATTATCCGCCATTTTGATTACTTGGCCCAATCGAAAAAGACTGGAACTTGAACCTTTGGCAGCGACCGCTGTTCCGGTTCGCATCTGAGGTCACGAAGCAGTTTCGTCGCGTTCCGTCACGATGGGTCACGACAAAAACATACCCTTGTGTTTTGGCTGATTTTGGCTGGTTTTGGCTCAATTTCAAGGACAATGATCCGAACTAGGAGGGGAACCTTGTGTTTTTTGGAAACCTCTGTTACGTTCGTCGTTGTGTGAAGCAATAGCTATGTTTTATGTCCCAAGTGGTACCCCAAGCACGGGTAGCAGTGACAGTGGAGATGGCGCCCCCATCGCGAGCGCTTCCAGAAACCTTGCTAGCCTGTTGGACGAGCAGCGGAAGAGAGGGATCGGTGCTGCTTTACTTACAATCACAGGTGCGAGTTCTATATGAATACTCTTAAAGACTTGCTAAGGTTCTGGGGACCTAACATTCCTCTTCTCAAACTACGAGAACTGAAGCTTTTAGCTTCTTGTTGAAGCGTTCTTCAGCACAGTGTTTATGGCGATGGGCGTTAAATAGTCATGGTTATCTTTATGGTGATGGTTAGAATTATCAAGTTGCGTCACCTAAATGACGTTCTGTTTTCTTTCAAAAGAAGACACTTTTTCACCCACTGTTTGGAAAATAATGACGTTTTGTTTCCACAATGACACTTTAGAGTCAGAATTCTATTGAATGTTTAGCCATCTGACAACAATACACTTTTAATTTACGTTTTTATACTTGCATAATAGAAAATACTTCTCGTAAGGACATATACGGTGCTGTGTTGACACCTCTGCATTTTTGTGTGTTGTTGTAACCATTTTTAGCCCTATATTCAAACTTACATGGCACATCCATCATGTGTGTAATTGATACTTACAATTATTAAGCTTATTTTGAAATAAGTGGCCATTGGTATGAGGAATTTTTTTTTTTAACTTGATGGGTTATTATTTAAATTCTTGGTTGAATTTTACAATGCCTGGCAACTCTGAAAACATCACTTCAATTTGTGACACCATTAATATTGTCTACAGTCCAACAGTCAATGTCAATAAAAAACACAAGTGTATCATGGCATTTTCAAATTATCCATCCCAGTGAAGGTTTGCATCCCATTTTTTCATGGTTAGATCTTAAGAATGATAATTGTAATGAGAATGAAATTGAAAGTTGGTAACTCAATAATCCCACAATTACAGAGAATGAAACCACATAGCTATTTAAAAGAAAAAAAAAAACAAACAAACAGCACAAATTCCTCTCCACTGGGCTGAGGAACGCAGTGGCAGGCAGTCTCAAACTTGTTCTTATTCATCCAATATCGGGGACCATGGGCCATGGTAGCAGGAAACTCATTCTTATTCATGCATTACGAGACTATGGACCATTTTGTAGACTCAGTGTTACCAGTATTGTATCAATTTTGTTCCCAATTCTTCCTTTAATAATTTTGGCTATTCAGGACCTATATTCTGAACAAACTGATTTTTTCCTGTATTGATATTTTCTTCCTTGCATTAATGAATGCTAACAGTTGTTTTATTTTAAGATACATGTAACTCTGGATATAAAAATAGGCCACGTTTGACACATCAATATTCTAAGATGGCTCCGAGGCTTTCAGGACAAACCTCTATATTTGGTGTTGTTTTCTTTGTATCCAAGTTTCTTTTGGGAATTGAGGGAGATAAAAGAAACTTTAAAAAATTACAATTTTGACCCCAATGCCTCTGCGCCATGTATGAATATTGATATATCAAATGTGGCCTATTGATACTGTAGAGGTTGCCAAATTACAGAATGGTAAAAGTGTTTCATATGATATACATGTATGATTTAGCCTTTGAAGCACAAAGTGAAGTCTATTACAAGCAGGATTCATGAAAGTAGGATAACATCACCTGTGATGAGGCCCTGTTAGGGGGGGGTAGCCATGTCCCCTGTCTGAAATTCGCCATCAGCCATGTCAGCATTTCGCAAGATTCCTATGTCACCTGTTGGAATTTTGTCTCAGAGGAGTTGTGTTGGGAAATTTGACCTTGTTCAATTAAAATGAAGCTACACCTATAACACATTGTAATACCTTTGTTTATTAAAAAAAACGGACACAGTGCTCTCAAGTCTCACACAGTGAGCATGAGGCTCACGCAAAGGAATTCAATCTTGCGCTCTCACGCTGAAACTATTTCTCATGCATTGAAGGTTCCTTGCTGTTTTAGTCAAGTACATATATAGCTAAGTATCTCTTTGGATATAATTTATTCCTTGTATGTTTTGCACTTGCTTCGAACACTTTTCAGCAGTAGAATTCTTATGCAGAGCGAGGATTTCTCTGGTCAGTGGGTTTAATGATTACTTGATGGTTACTTTTAAAGCATTACATTTTGACTCAGAATGAAGGAAAAGACTTCTTAGCTACTTCAATTTTTCAAAATTTTGTAAGGGGCTGGGGCATGCTGGGGGGCATATTGGGGGCATGCTTTCTAAGGGCTTGGGCATACTTTTGAGGGCTCAAGTTGCTAACCTCCTAGGGGATGTGGGGGTATGGTCCCCCAGGAAATTTTGAAATTTAGACGCTTGGAATTACTATTTTCAGCCATTTTCCAGTCAGTATTTGGACTTAAAGTACAATCGAACCTATAACTATTTTTACCATGTTTATGTTTAACAACCGTTCTTTAACTCAAAATCTCAACGGCCTCAATCAGATAATCTCTCCTATCTATAATCTTCCTTTGAATTTGGTATAACCCTTATCTGCTGCTGAAGATGAGAAGACCTTGGCAGCTTTCCCCTGTCTCTCTTTTCCTTCCGTAATGCCATTTGTTGATAATACAACTCCATATTCTTTTACTGGTGACCCACTAATAAAAGTATGAAGCAGACGGTTGAATATCTCTTTCCTTTTTCCTTAAGCGTGCTTTTAGGCGTTTCAGGGCACTGCTCACTCAGCTGAGAGTGAGAAAAAATATTCGGCAATGATGGACTCGATTTATTTGACGTGGACGTTTCAGCATATATAAGAAAGCCTGGGTTTCACGACCCGTCGACATTGCTCGTGAGAGAGGAAAACACATTTAAAACTCTGGAAATGCATCTTCACTTTGACTCAGATGTTTAAAACAATCACTGCATTCTCAGTTCCGAAATTCGTTGTCGTTCTATCTTGCCATTGGTATCGCTTTCTCAATTTTGCTGGAGTAGGCTGTTGTTTGTCGCCAATTCATAGCTCTCATGTCGCCGTTTCAAGGCCATGTCGCTTGTCAGAATTTACCCCTAACAGGGTCTCTGTGATGGACAAGTGTCCCATCCAGAGAAGGTACCATTAGCTGCAATTTTCCAAGCCATATCCTGATACTGCAGAATTTAACTGTTACCAGCACCAATCAATGATCAGATTCCTCATAACCCTAAGCCTGCAAATACAGCCATGTAACACTCATTGCTCTTGAATAGTTTAGACATATTCTGAGGTTGCTGATAAGACTTTGTTTTTTTGGAAAGAGAGAAGGAAAGGGAGAAGCGTCTCAAAATAGGGAGGTGTGTGTGTGTGTGTGTGGGGGGGGGGGGTTATTATTTCAGGTTATAATTCACCTTACCTATAGAAAAGCAACTTTGTTAGAGAGTACTGGTACTTGCTAACAAGTATGGCTTGTGCTGCAGTTGTTGAAGGGCGAAACCTCCCTGTCATGGATTCAACAGGCAAGTCTGATCCATACTGTGTAGTGATTGTCGGAAATCAAGAACAGCGCACTGTTGTACAGTATAGCACTGTCTGCCCAACTTGGCATGAGACATTGCAGTTTGAAGTCAGTGGTGTGCCCCAACTGATGCAGAATGAACCTGGTAAATTATGACAATCTTTCTTTATAACTGTGCTTATTATTTGGTTACAATGTCGGTGAATGCACACTGTGGTAGTTAGTCCTCTAGCTTAAAAGCACAATGCTTGGAACCCAGCCAGTCTTGCTCCTGGTCTTCCCAGGGGATCCGTAATCCAACATACAGTATCAGCCAAGAGTGAGTTGGTAGTCATTGAAAATGACTGGACTTGCTAGGCAGTCCCCAAGTATCTTGAAACTGCTACTTGGAAACTGGAAACTCAAACTTTGAAACTCATTACAATTCTCAATTCTTGATAACATGCAGTATCAAAGAATAATAAATTTATTTTCAAGTTAAGGCTGTCAACTTACATTTGACCGGTACTATATCAACTAATGGTAACCACCAGGCCTGTAATCCGTACACGATTGTATCAAGTGTATTTACTATGTGTTCTAGACATGTTGTTTAAAATTAATATATGATTTATGTTATTTGCCAGCCAGGAGGTCTGTATTGGGAAAAACTATAACCGAGGTCTCGAGTACAGCTCTAGGCCACAGGCCAAGGGCTGTACTCAAGACTGAGCTACACAGTTTCTCCCAATACAGACTGACCAAGGCCAGCAAATAACATGTTTGATTTTGAATTTAATTGAAGCTGTTCAGTTCAAATCTGGTGTACGAGTGTGTTTGACAAAAAGTGATTATTGCACTGTTTCCCTCACTCTGTCTTGAATGTTTACATTTTATGTTGTTTATGGTGTGACAAAAGGCTTGTCTTGAAACTTAGATGCCAAAGTTGGAAATTTCAGAACGGTCTATACTTGGGGTCTGGATGCGAATATCCAGACCGCTGGAGTGCACGATTAGCCAATCAGATTCAATTATTTAGGATTTCAGATCGCTAAGAAGCTGAAGAAAAAAATAAATGTAATTATTATTTGTGTTATTTTTTTTAGTTGAGAATGCAATCAGCTGCTGCCTTCAGCACTATATACAGATTGATGTGTGGGATTATGACACACTGAATCGTGACGACTTCATGGGACGAGTTCAAATCCCACTCTCTCTCCTGTCAGAAGAAACCACTGCTCGTTGGTATCCCCTGGGAAGGGGATCAGCTAAAGACAATGTACATGGTGAAATCTTTTTGGAATTAACCCTAACGGCCTCACAGGTACAAATTAAAGTTAGTGTCTGTAGTACTAGTGGACAGCTGTTCCATCCTACCTGTAACTCATCTGTATTGCACAAGCCAGTCTCAAGTATAGTGTAGAATGGAACAGCTGCCTACAGCTAGACTTGTGGGCACATGACTGTATTTTCTTGTCTGAAGTAAATACCTTTAGCTAAGTACATGTATGGAGCTTTTCCACTCATGTGGCAAGCAGCCATGCATATTTATTGCTCAGAACAAAAGATAGTGTTTACAGAAGAAAATAATTCAACTCCCAAAGTATTGGTTTGGGACGCCAACATGGCCACCTTTTTATTGTTTGGAGACACCAATATGGCTACGGTTATGTCATGTGAAAACACTCTATAGTAGTCTGGCGTCACCATGCATTTTAGATCAAATTTGTTCCTTGCTTTTGTAAGTCCTTTCTTTAAATATTGTTTCTCTACACCAGTGTCTGTTAGTCAAAGGTAGACAATGCTTGGTTAAGAAGCAGGAATAGGATGTTTTCTTATATGTTTGTTGCAATCATTGTTTCCTTTTTAGCCTGTACCAAAATGGTGTGTAGACTATGAGCTGTATTCTCTTTGCAAGAAGAAACCTGGATTTGAGATCCCAGTTGCATTTGGAGATTCTGTGGTTGATTTGCCAGGTAGGGCAGCTTACCGTCAATAATACATGTACAGTGTACCTGTTCTAGAAGTAGCATTAGGGTCCACAAATTTTAAGACAGTCACTATAATCTGTATTATTGTCTTTTGGTGACATTTTCCAAAATAACAGTACTTAAGTTCAAATGAGGCTTGAAACTACTGTAAAATTTAGAGTCCAAATCCAAGCTTTTGCCAATCGATGGCATCATCAGGGTGTATTGTTACTGTATGACAGTCACTACATGTTTGCATTTCTTTTAGGCGAGGCCGAAAGAGTAGAGATGGTGATTGATGATGTGGTAGTTGAAGTCAGTAAACACAGAGGTATTGGGAGAATGTACCTCACAAATTTTAGGTAAACAGCAACTTGAACTTTCTGTTATTTTCAGTAAAAAACTTAGATAAAGTTTAAAACATGTGTAATAATACAATGGGGAGCTTGAGAAACCATGACAGCGACGCCAAGGACAACGTCAATTAAAAAATAAGTTAATATTTTACCTACAAATCTCGCGGTACCCTAAAGTAATTTACTTTGTTTGTCACTGTCAAAGCTATCTTGCAACTGAATCTAGAACATGGCGATGAATTTGATATTAAAAATTAAAAAATTAGCAGTCGTCATTCATGTTCTCCAGACAGTGCAGAACTTGGTCATTTAATGTTGTTGTTTTGCAGAGGACGGCAAAGAAATGTACCAAGAACTATAACGCACATGCACGGCCATTGTTATCCTCATTAAACCTTTTGTTTAGTGACGTTGCTGTTGGTTCTTAAGCTCCCCAATAAGACGCTCTCATGCTAGATAATTTTGCTATCTTCTCTATTACCTTGTGATAACAAAAAAGTATTATTTGCAAATCTGATTGTTTGTCTTTAGACTTGTCATTCTCTGTCACCTATCAGGTCTTACAGCAGCAGGCTATGCATATGTGAGTACCAAGCATTGAATTTACAGTATTGCGAGTCAATGTTTTTAATGAGAAAAATCATTTCATAATAAATGCAAGAGACTCAAGAGAGTGCAATAGCCTTGTTAAGGAAAACTCAAAGTTTGGATAAATCCAAGACAAATAGCAACTGAGAAGGGCACTGCATAGGTGTTGGTGAACAAGTCCTCTCTATTGTGTACAGAATTGTGTGAAAACATGAAATTAATATTTTACAAACTGTATTTAACCATGAGAAATACCCATTTATTTGGGAAGTGCTTCATATGAGAAAGTTGCTTTGTAGAGTATTGATTCTAGAATTATAGTGAAAAGATTTTGTCAAAATTTCTGTTTCCAAAAGTCTCTAGGTCACCCTCAAAACAACGTTCTAACATCAATTATTGTCTAATGATGACAATACAAGGCTACTTATATGTAAATCCTCCCTATCAAATTGAACATCAGTTGCTGGTAATAAACAACGCTTAACGTTAATGTTTTGTATGAGTTTTTACATTCATTTCTACTACAGGATATGTCCATGTCAGTTGCACTCAACAATATTCAGTCAGTTGACAGAGGAGAAGATGAAAAAGTAAGGTCCTACATTAAGAGATCTTTGAAAAAAAAGAAACAGGAAAAAATTTATTATGGCAGGGTCAAACTACCTCTCGTTTTGGAGTTGTTTTGCCTTAGGGGTGAAAGTGAATTTGCACCATGCCCACAGAACTAGCTTCTGGTACCTTTTAGGGGTTCTTTGATTTCCCCTGTCACATTTATGCGAGAGAATTCCCCTGGCCACACCCCTGGGGCATGAACTGGCTGAACGAAGCTGACTAAGTTTAGACTGGCATCCTTACACGTGTATCCTGATGCAGAAACAACAAACTAATTTTTTTTTTTGAAAACCACATTATAAGTGCATCTCAACATACATCGTATTTTCAAATTGTATGTCCTTCATTTTCTTGTAAACTCTAGGTTGTCTCCAGGACTGCAAGAGGCAATGCTGGCTTCTCTGATGTGAAGACTCTGACGGTGCGTTGTTGGGACTTCCGCACAATCCGCTTGATCTTCATGAACAAGCCTCAATATTTGCACAGCTTCTATATGCCACCTGATCCTGGGAGCATGCAGTCCAGTCCAGATTCCATTCTTGCTTCTCTGCAACCTGGCAGTCAGGATGGTACAAAGGAACCAAGTCTGCAGTCAATAGGTTCTGAGGGGGATGGGGGTGAAGGTGAGTTTGTCAGAACTTTATCTGTGTAACGATAGTAGTTACTCGGCATAACAAAATGTTATTGTCTATTTGTGCCTTTTACAGGAAGACAGCCTCTAAGCCAACCCCAGGTAACAGACCCTCCCTCTGCAAATGACTCCACAGATAACATCACACGTCAGAGCAGCTGCAGTAGTTTCCAGATTTTATCACGCAGCAGCAGCAGTAGCAGCGTTGCAGGTGTGAGCTCACACGGGTCAGATGGCCCCCAGCTTGTTCCCCAGGGTACTTCAGGAGTCCTTGGGGCAGGATTACTGGCTGCTTCATTTGGTGGAGGAGTGCCAATAAACAATGCCGTTGAGAGACTAAAGACTGAGCTGATACCAGCATCCATGTTAGTATTAGAATCAGTTATGGTTTTTTTGCTTACCATAATAGGGTCAGTCAGTGTGGGAGGGGGGGGGGGGCATGTTGGATTTTGGTAGGCTTTTGTATTCAAACTACAGTTGGTTAAGGGGAAAACAATACTTCACTTAAAGTCAGTGTAAAATTATAATTTATTGTTAATTAATCTTGTTATCAGTGACTGTTTGGTTAATTATGGGCTCTCATCTTTGGTGTAAGAAATTTCACTTTAATGCAACCAACTTCAATTTGTGTATTTTAAACTTAGAAAATGTCCTTTTGTTAAAAATTTGTTATGTTCTTCTTTCAGATTTTTGAATTTATACATCGGTGTGTTTTATCAGAGATTGGAATTCCTGGCCATGAATGCTGTTGATAATCCTCCATCTGTACACTTTGTAAGGTAAGTGATCGTTTGCTTCTCATAATTTCACACATGTCCAATAATTTTGCCCTTGGCTTCTTATGCTTCGGGCTGCATGCATGCCAGATGTGGGCTTCTGTTACGTTAGGATCATTTGATATCGTTAACTTGAGATTGTTTCGTTTTGCTCAGAGCGTTGCCAAAGGACACTGAACTAAGTGGATGGAGTGTGTATGATTTTCATGAAGAGTTTGCCAGGCAACAGGTGATTTGGTGCAAAACAAAGTCATATTATAACAGAGTTTAATATAAATCTGCTAATGATCTATCACAAATGCTGTTCGTTTTGCCTTAACTACACAACCAAACGCACTCAAAGGTTGAGGCATTGTTCAGCCAAGCCCAAGATATGTTTTATTTGAGTCAATAAGCTTACAAAAAAGTGGATTACAAGAGATACATCAAACAGCATCCTACATGCGCCAAAGCCGGAGACATAAACCCCAAAAACTTCTTATTAGGAAAAATAGGGACCGTGTACCCCCGACCAAATGCAGTGGCACCACCTTTGGGTTTTTAAGGTTGATATATAAATAACAGAACGGAAGATAAATCAGATAATGTTATTTACACAATAAATATAAAACTTATGCGAAAGTGCTATTGGCAAGGCTGACCGTAGAATGTCACAAGTTTCTCAACTGTCTCTTTATACAAATGTACTAACTTGTGTTAGCCTTCGCGTACTACTCTCGCTCCCAGTTCCCTGTTCCATGTGGGCAAAAGATTAATTTATGTCAATACCGATTATCACAAATGATATTATCATGAGTGCCGTTCTCTAATCAGCTATGCTACTCACTATTTATTCTGTTTGAGATAGTGAGTGTGTGGTTCTTAACAAAACAGTGGCCGCTTCTTCGTGTTTTCGAACTGTCTGTGAAGAGGATTTAGATAACGTGTAAATGAATAGTAGATTTGTAGTTACTGTAACAAAATTACTGGATTTCTCTCGATTTCTATAAATGATAGATAGTTGACTCGGGCTGCACCCTTATCACCTATCGCTCATTAGAAATCTCGAGTTCATAGTCTAATTGTTTAATTAACAGTCACGGAAGACTATTCACGTTTTCTTTGGTCACAGTCCTTTCCAAGAGAATCGACTATTCCGGCCTGGAACATTTTTAACCGAGGGACACACAGTGGCCACCTGGTTTGTTGTTTGTGTTTTGTACGTGTATGTCGTTCATGGGCAAGAAGACACTTTGCTCTCACAGTGCCCCTCTCAAGCAGGTGTATTAATGATGGTAATAGGACTGATTGGAGTCCAGTTCGGTCTGTAATCATACGAGTGATCAACAAAATCGGACGACCGTGAAGCGGGAGTCCGATTTGTTAATTTTCTGTCGCGTACGCAAATAGAGAGGCTGTGAACAATCTTTTTATATCATAGAGCTCCATAATCCCTGTTTTTGTTCCAGGTTTCTGACAAGTGGCGTGTGAGTATGATCAACCAGGCATTTCTTCTTTGTAGTTCCTACCCTCCACTGTTTTATGTTCCTGCTGAAATACAGGTAACAGTTCATTAGCGATATTTAAAAACTGAAAACAAAATAATCCTAGAACCAAAATCCTTGTTATAAAGTAGTCAAACTTTCAAAGGGAAAAGTGCATCGTAGTTCTGGAAAAATGGCATCTGCAATTAATGTAACCTTGATGGGCCCTTAGTTTTACACGTCATTAGCAGTTTTTAGGATTTTTTTTAATCGGTTGAGAGGGTATTCAGTGTATCCATTGCTAAGCTAATAACTTTTTTACAACAGAAAATGAAAACTTCGTCATGAGTGGCTCAGTACTATTCCATGTATCTCATCAAGCATTAATCAGAGCAGTGTTTGAAAATCGCAACAAATTTACAAGTGTCCAAAAAGTGGTTTTCGTGTCTGCAGTTGACTGAATTTCCGCTGATAAGCTGGAACATGTAAGAAGTTGAGAACTAGCGTTTGACTAGAGTTGCTATCGGTCAGTGCTCTCTTGTTTAAGGTAGTATCATTTCGTTTAAGGCCACATCCTGTGTTTACTAACTGTCTTGTATAATGTCTACAGGACTCTACTTTAAAAGAGTGTGCTGCATTTAGAAGCAAGGTTAGTTGGTATTTTTGTTGATCGGGTGGTACATAGACGGATTCGTCCAACTTGTCTACATCCTTATTGCCACCGAATTCAGACCATGTGATGTTACAATTGTTCTGTTTGTACATACTCCCATGCAATCAGCTACGTGTGGCAAATTTCACATTTGTAACCTCCCATGAATCATCAGGTGGTCTTAACTGGGTGATAAAAAGGATACAAGCACGTTTAATAGCCGAATCCATCTATTCTTTGATCGACTCCCTTTAAGTCCTTTACTTATGTCGATTCACCGCTTTCAGTGTTGCTTTCCTGTTTTCCAATGTTGTCTCCCTGTTTGTAAGTGGTGGCCCAATGCCAATGTTGGACCAATGTTGTCCCACTGCTTTCTGCCCTGCTTGCTTCTCTGTAACACTACGGATTTTCTTTACTGAAATCCTCCGCGCGAAGGACTGAATCAAAATTATGCAAATTAGGGAAAGATCGCTCGGCATACGCTAGGAAAAAAAAGAGAGACAGTTCGCAGATTACTTTCCTGTTTACCAATGATCTGTCAATGCTTATCAGTAAGGCCCCACTTGTTCGAAGGCTGGATAAAAATCGCTATCCAGGGGATAAGTGTTAGCACAACAAACCGCGCTATCCGCTGGATAGTGATTTATCCGGTGGATAGCGTTATCCACCTTTTGAAAAACGCGGGCCTGGTGAATTATTGTTTGTCAATAATATGGCGCAAGGCTTGCTTAATATGGTGTTTATGGTGTTACAGGGTCGTCTTCCAGTCTTGTGCTGGTACAATGTCAAGAAAGAAAATTTCATCATGCGTTGTGCACAGCCAAAGACTGGTCCTGCTTTCAAGGTGAGTAGTACGTGTTTATTTGTGGTGTTCTTTTACAGGATTTTTCACCGACAGATTTTAAAAGCTGCATGAAAGAAATTTTCTTCATGTCTTATTGTCCATAAAATTGATGGATCAGTCCATACGTGAAGTTCTGAGCAGAAAACATCAATACACACACCTAAAAAGAAGCAAAAATTACATTTGCCTTTAGTTATTAGCTACTGCGATGATTGGTAACGCAGCAACAACATTTCTTTCCTTAGAAAATGCACGCCGGGCTGCTGTTTGTTTAAGTTTTGACTGTTTTGCTTTATTCGTCATTTTTTATCCCTCTTCGGTGCACTAGAAATGTCAGTAGAACACTAACAGTCGGTCTGTGAACGTCCTCTTGTCTCTGCGTCCTCTTCATTAGTATGTTTTTCTGTTTACAGTGGACATCATCAATGTTTAAACAACATGTAGGTTGCACTGTTAGCAATGTCCTCATTAAACTATTGTAAGTAGCCCAGACAAGCAGGATATTAACCCTTTGAATACCAAACTTTCGCCAAAAAATACCGTTTTTAACCGTTTAGTCAGGTTTTTTAGCTGCCATGACGCTAAATAAGTCTAAGTTTTGCTAAAAAAGCTTTTGTTTTACTAAAAGGAGAGATTTTTCGAGGATTAGGCACAAAATTGAGCAAAACTTCAATTCCGGGCATGAGCATAAGCCAATTTTTTTTTTTTTTTTTTTGCCATTAACCGTTCTCAATTTCGTTTGTTGGCCCTTTCCTTTCTGTTTTTCTCGGCCCTTTTACACTGGCTACCTTTTGCATTGTATGTTCTTTCTGGCTGCAGTGAAAAGTTGGATGTTAATTATGGGCGAAGCCTAGAAATGGACCTTGATCAATCATAGGCGTTGTGGACCATTTTACCACCGTTTTTGCACCAAAACTGATGATGTTGTTTTTCGATTTGCGACGTCGGAATGTCGTCGATATCTAAACCTGACCATTGTGCGGAAAGGGCTAGCCTAGCACTACTATCTGCTTATCAAGAATATCTGATGACATTTAAATTGATGACGTCACGAGTGGTACAAAGAGTACGACCATTAATTACGCATATATGCGTAGTTGGTATTCAAAGGGTTAAGTAAACTGCCTACATACAAGTACATTCAAAAACTCATAACATTAAGAGCTATTCTCTGTATACTCGACCGAAGTGTTGGATTGTTTTCTGTGCCAGTGTAAATGTATATTTGCTTTGTTTTTCAGTCTGTGTGGTTTGTTCATTTTCAGAACTCTGTCGACGACGAATTTGTCATTAGCACTGCTAGGAAGTGTAATAAATGTACAGACAAGCTTGTTATTTTTGATGCAAGATCCATGTTTGCAGCAGGAGGAAATATGCTTAAGGTGCGTTACACCCTGTGATCTAGTTTGAGACTTTTTTTTCTAACTTCGTCTTCTTTGGTCCCTTCTCAGAAATGTTTCTCTCGAAGCGTTTCAAAGTGGTTTTCAGGGAGTCTCTTTCTTGCAAACTCTACAAAATGCCTCCTGTTGTTTAGTTTCCAAACTTCTAAGCCGATCACAGATCCGACGGTCGTCTAGGCTTGATTTCCGCTCAATCTCCGCCGTTCTTTCGGGTCCGGTCGCATTTCTCCCCGAAAAGACACGGCTGTGAGTTCGGGGGAACAGCGTGGGCTCCTTTCCCGAACAGCGGCTAGTAATCGAGTCTAACGGTCGTGCAGTTGATCGGCATATGTTTAAATTTGAAGCAGGGGATTGTAAAGTTTCTTGGGGGAATTGTTGTTTTGAGGGGTGTTTGCAATTAGAAAGGGAGGGAAAAGATTGTGTCCATTTCACCGTGTTGACCCTCGACTCCTACCAATTTTTTTTTTCTTTCAAATTTTGGAACACATCTCACAAGTTCATTGTCAACGGGTGCCAATGTAGATGTAGAAAAACATGAACAGTTTTACTCGCTATAAAAACTTGATTCAACGTTCTAGCTGATGTCGAATTGGATGATCTCTTTCGTTTGTGGTCTTGTCGTTACAGGGCAAGGGAACAGAGGACACTATAAACCGTTACCAAGGTTGCCAGCTGTTGTTTCTCGATATTCCAAATATTCACGCTGTACGGGACAGCTTGTACAGACTGCAGGGCGTCTGTGAATCTTCAGCGCAGAAGAAATGGCTGTCACATCTAGAGTCGACCCAGTGGCTTGCGTACATCACATCTATCCTAAAGGTACCGTAATATCTTCATCCACTCAGGATCTTAAATTTCAGTAGGTGTTAGGAGCAGTGGTCCAACGATCGATACATTTCTATCCCCGATTCAAGCCCTGGCCGGGGTCATTGTGTTGTGTTCTTGAGCAAGACACTTTACTCTCACCACTCTCTCCACCCCTGAATGGTTACAGGGAAACTCGTATTAATTAGGGCAACCTGACAGAAAGCTGGACAAGCATCCCATCTAGGGGGAATTGCAATACTCCTAGCCGCTTCACGGGGGAGATATGCGCCAGTGCGTTATGTGTTATGCGTTATCCGTTATTATGTTATATGTGTGTGTATTTGCGCCATCGTCATTCTAATTATCACCTTCATTATACAGACGTCATCATGACGTTGTCAAGACATCTTCATTGTTTTTATTTTCGTGTTTGTTGGTTCCAGGGCGCTGTGACGATTGCTCGGTTTGTTGATAAAGGTGCCGCTGCCCTGGTGCACTGCAGTGACGGCTGGGATCGAACGTCACAGCTGACGTCACTAGTTCAGCTGCTGCTGGACCCGTTTTATAGAACGATAACAGGATTACAGGTAAATAACGCTAGGATCACATGCAAGTAACACTTATAGTGCATTTATATTCTGACGATAAACTGATATTAGGTGGAAAACATAATGATAACAGTTACTTTTACATAACATCTTCGCTGTTTAATTAAATTGTCACTCACAGCTATTTGCCACAGAACCAGGCGGACGCAAATCTTGATAATTTTTATTTTGTTGTAATCATTTCGTTAGGTTCTCATAGAAAAAGAGTGGATATCATTTGGTCATCGTTTCCGCGACAGACTGGGCCATCTGTCTTGTCCCAGTCAGCGGTCACCTGTGTTTTTACAGTTCTTGGACTGTGTGTGGCAGGTAAATTGATCAAACGTTCGGTTGTCATAACTGGCGCGACGTACTTTACTAATTGGACTGAAGCTATCTCCTTGATGGCCAATCAGGAGGATAAACAAACCGGACATTACTTGGTTTACCTAATTTTTCCCGCGCTTGGCACCAGTGCACGTTTGCCGCTCCAAGTTTTTCCCGCGCTTTGCACCGGGTGCATGTAGTTCCGTGCTTGGGACCAAATAAATGCTTTCTCAAGTTATTATAACAGCCCTTAAATTTTGCTCAGCTTGTCTCGTAGTCTGTTGACACTATGGCTCTTTGACAGTGTCATTCTGTATTCTCTCTTTTTTCTCTTCTAATTAATTCATTTTTTTTCCACCTTCCAGATTGTACAACAGTTCCCTAGCGCTTTTGAATTTACTCCAGTATATTTAGTTAGAATAGCAGAACAAGTTAATTCGCAATGGTAAGTTGTTCTGTTTTTGTTTTTTAAATTAATTCTTTCCTTCCTCTCTTCCTCCTTCTCTCCCTCCTTCCCTTCCCCATTTGCTATCTACCTGTCTCCTCTCATTACGCAAATTGTGCGAGCTCTCGCGCAGTTCTGAACTTTTTCCGTCACCGTGATGTCAATTTACGTCATATTATATTGTTGTTAGGCAACGTCTGACAAATACTGCAGGCTCGATCTGAATCTGTATATTTTATGTCTTTTGAACAAAGTGTCTCTCCGTTGCAGGTTTGGAAACTTTCTTTGTAATAACGTGAACGAGAGACAAAAGCATTCGGTTCCAACTCTGACCGTATCACTGTGGGCTCACTTGAAAGCAGATGAAGAAAGCTTCAGGAATCCAACCTACAGAAAGTACACAGAGGTAGGCGGGCTGGCCTTAATGAATTTACGGACAAGACAGCTGGAGTTTGGGACGGACTTAATTGTGTATATGTAAAAGAAGTTAAAACCTGTTGTTTCCCATACCCTCTCCTTGGTACCCCTGTCCTTTTCCGGGAAAGGGGTTAGGGTACATTCTAGGTGATGCTAAGCTTTGTGTCAGAAGGTATTCAAGTCAAGTCAAGTTTATTGTGTATATACACTAAGCTTTTGTGAGGACAATCTCACCCGCTAGTTTGCAGGTATAACACAGAAAGTAAAATAAAAGAACTAAATTGAGACAATACCTTCAACAAATAACTAAGATAATACCAGGGACGAGATATAACTTTTCATAAAAATGCGAGGGAAACCGTTCCTTTGTACTCTGTGCTGTAGGAGAAGCTGGCTCCATACTTGTTGTAGGTTATTTTAATCCTATAGCTCATCCCTTAAAACTTGTTTGTCTCTCCTGACTTTACAGACGTTATTTCCCGTGTCAAACCCAAGAAGGCTTCAGTTGTGGGTGGATTACTTCTTAAGATTCGACGAGACTGCTTGGTCAACTCAGGACTCCACCATTCAGGACGATGACGGCGATGCGGAGGTAAGTTGAGGGGGAAAGGAGAGGTGGGTGTCAAGATGTTTTCAATCGCACTAACTGTTGTTGTGGTGTTTGGTGTTTTCAGCCGGTGGTTACCAAGCCGCTGGATTCAGTTATTTGGGTCCCGGATGATAGAGCGCGGGAATGCGCGGACTGCAAACAGAGATTCACACAATTCAGAAGAAAGGTATTAAGGTCAACTTTCAAATTCTAATTACTGGACTCCATATATTTCTTATAAGATTATAAAATTTTTAGAATTTGACTACAGTGCGACTTCTCGAACCGAGCCACTTGGAAAAGAGTTCATGGTCAATCAACGTTACTAAAGAACAAAGGATAGCGATCTTTTTCTGAAATAAACCAATAACATTGAAAAATACGAACAATAGTTCTTAACAAAATTGAAAATCTCTCAGTGTTGCGAACCTCTCAGGAAACTTTGCTTTTTGTTGCTTGGTTAGTTCGATCCTAAATTTTGTACGCTTTTCAACGGTTTTGTTTAGTTGTCGCAAAATTAGTTTTCAAGCTAAATCTTTCGAGCGAGATTTATAATCATGATAATTCGCCTTCAAGGACTGAATCTCTAAGAGTGTATATGACGCAGAGGAGTCGATAGTGTTTATGTTTTCGCGTCAAACACACCGTTACTTGTTCTCGTCCACTGTACTCAGTATAAGTCTTCATTGGTTAGTTTTCTTCTAAGTGGCCTTATTCGAGTCGTCACACTGTAATGTGTCCAGTAAATCCCTGCTGGTCCTGTTTTGAACCTTTAACTACCGTTGGTTCTGCCTGTAGTGCAAACGTTCCTCAGTAACTTTTTCCGAGTTCAATATTATGTGAGCTGTTGTGCGTCATTTTGTGACTTGGTCGTGTTAATGAGTGTAGGGGAGGGGAGGGTAAGCAGTGACAAACGCGAGGACTGCTACTTTGCGTGTGTTACTTTGCTATCAACATGTTTTGATTTTGAAAAGACACCTTGGGCGCGAGTCTGATAACTTAGGCCCAGTTCAGACGCCGAACTTTTCGTGAGCCGAACATAATTCGAATTTGGACCGACCCAAATTATCAAAAGTACTCCTGTTGATTCAGACGTCGAACTTAATTCACCGAACTAAATTTAGTTTGAACCAAAACACTGCGAAACATCAGCGATTTTCAGGCAAGGTGTATGCATTAGGTTCGGCACATGAAAAGTTCGACGTCTGAATCAAATCCGTTCGAAAGCCGAAATTCCCGGCTGAGCTAGGCGGAAAGAACGGCTGAGCCGTTCCAAATTCAAATAGCCGTTTTTAACTGATTCAGACGCCTAACTTTTCATGTACTTAATTCAACGTATTAGGTTCGGCTCATGAAAAGTTCGGCGTCTGAACTGGGCCTTAGTTGCGATGGCCTGATGATAATTCTGCTAACAAACTGGTTTTATTTTTTTTACTTTCCTGATGTGATTTCCGCTGGACAGCATCATTGTAGGTGAGGAAATGTTACTTCGTACAAATACTGTTATTGTTCTTACCAATGAGGAAATTTCTTTTCTTTTTTTTTTTTTTTTTGCCTTTTCGTCCAAATTTTTCCGTTGATTCTTCATCCTATGTATTCGCTTTGATCTAAATAGACTCTTGTCGAATAATAATTCTTGTATTTTCAGAGCGTGTGGTCAAGTGTTCTGCAGTGAATGTTCAAAACAGAGAATCCCTCTTCCTCAGTTTGGTTACATGAACCCTGAAAGAGTGTGCGAGAACTGCTTTCAACACAACAGCATCAGACAAGTCGACGAAGAGGTCAGTTACTGCTAACAAATGTGGCTATCTTGACGGCTACAACGCAGTCGTTTGCTAGCTTGCTTGCTTGTTTGTTTGTTTGTTTGTTGTCTTTGTGTTTTTGTTTGTTTGTTTGTTATATATAGTCTTCAAGAATGTACCAGACATCAGTCCCGGGAAGGGGAGCACTCCCATGTCCCCCTAGGCTCGATTTCCGCCGCTCACTTAAGTTATGCCTACGATGCCGAACAGCGCGGCTGGTAATCGAGCCTGAATTAGTCTCCAATAGGAGAGAATAATTCTGGTCGTGGCTTGAGCTCCGTTGGACCCTTCAACCAAGAACACAACAGACAAATAAGCGTTATAGTGACTTAATAATGATAAAAGCGTTGTCATCGAATGAGATCATCGCCGATTTAAACTCCCAACACACTGTGACGGTGTGAAATGTACCTTGGGTAAACATGGCTTGGGTAAACATGGCTTTCTGTCCCCAACACCTTAATCCGTAATTTAGACCCCTAACAGACATCGATCATTTACCTCACGTGGGACCTCCCTGCCACCCGGGGAGAGAGAAGTAGTAGAAAATATGGCCAGTTGGGTTGTTCGCCCTTAGCTACGTCACGGGTTGCACCTTTTGAAAAGTTTCCCCTAAATTTTTCAAGTTCGTCGTTTGCAATCCGTGTTAATCTTTTCCATCCTTAACCATCCTTGTTCCTTTATGGTTGATTATTATCTTTCTGGTGTTTTTCTATCTTAGTAAACTACTATTTTCAGGTTTCCCTCAATTCAAAGGTAATTTTGCACATGGCCAAGATACCGTGACTGAACTCCTTTAAGACAAGTAAAAATGCACGTCTTCATTGTTGTTTTCTTTAGGACGAAGATGAGTTTGAAGTGATCACGCTCCCGACTTTTTCAATGTAATGTTGAATTAAGGCGAAGACATTTTGCTCAAACAACGCTCCTGCAATAACCAAGATATTTCAAGGAAAGTATTCAACGCTTGTGCTACTGGCTGGAGAAGGCGAACAATCTTGACAAAAGAAAAAGTTCGAACAAGAAATGTTATCATACAGCTTGGATTTGTCGGTGAAAGGTGTTCTTTAGTGGTTGCCAGTTATTTACCCGTGAAAAAGTTCCTCGTGGAACAATTTGCGTGGTCATGTAAGCAAAATTCTATGCTTTTACCAGAAAGGCTTGTGCAATTATTTTTAACAATGATAAATATACCGCGCGGTTTGATTAGTGTAAAGAAACATTGAATGGTTTTCTATTTTTGAGTTATTTTTTAAACGAAACAGAGTAAACCTTTGAACATTTTATCCGCGTTTCTTAAAGTAGAGATACGGTAACGAAAGTTTGGTAGAGCTGGAATCATCAGATAATGGAGTAATCACTCGTAGTATTTCGGTAGTTGTACGAGTCGCTCGCTATTTTGGCGTTAAAAATGACTTGTAGAAATGTGCAGCGATGCTAGCTATGCGCTAAAATGTTTTTCCTTAAAACAAACTTTAACTTCTAACCGTAACGCTACTTTGCTTAGTTCCTGGATCTTGATATTTCGTCTCGGTCAATCTTTCTCGGATCACGTGGTCCGGCCGTATGTCTCGGATACGTCACCGAAATCAATTGACCGTGAAGGCCTGGGAGAAGGCCGTACAGGAACTAGCCAAGTAGTCACTTATAGCTTGTCACGCACTCCTCAGGAAAGATTGCGTGACGAGCCTGAAGAGAGTCTGCGTAAGAGGAAAACTACAAGGACTGCAACTGACCTGTTAAACCGGTTTCCAAGGGTACAAATATCGTGAGAAATTTGTACTCTGGAGAGTGGAGTTGGTTTATGATCCTTGTTCCCCCAAACCTCCACGTGTGTTGCTGTAACTCTATAAACGCACGAAAATTACGTTTTATTTCTCAGATGTAAAGTATTTATAAAATGTACCATTATTAAAGTGTGTAGAATTGTAAAATTTATTGTAAATGTATGATAGGAATATGTTTATTAGGGTTTGAATTAATTAAATCATGTACAGCATAAAATGTGTATGCGTTATTTTTTTGTTTTCCTTGTAGATCAGTGTACTATAACTGCTCGGTTGTTGTGTAGAGAGAAGACAAAGCAATGTTGCAAGAGCAATTTTTGCTTTATAGCTGGCTCGGCGAGTGGCCAAGATGAAGTACTTTCTGATACAAGAGCGGGCAAGAACAGATACATCTGATCCATCTTGCCTGCTCGGGTTACCTGATGCCCGTGCGCTAGACGCTGCTGGTCTTAACACGGGCCAAACAGTGCACAAAGGAACTTTATTCAAATGCACTAAGTCTTTTCAAGTATGTGAAAATTAAATAATCCCACTGGAAAAAAACACTGAACCTCCAAGGTCTAAGATTCTTCAGGTAGTTCGTTGTCTTCCTAAGCTAAATAACAAGTCCTTAATTGAAGTTCCTTCTAGTGTTTTTTCGCGTGTAATCACAACAGTAGCTTGCCCTTACGCTTAGTCAACAACCCATATCTTCTCTCAATCATTCAATTTTAGGTGCTTCATATGGTTTTAAAAAAAGTTGCTATGGAACATCTCTCTAAAGAAGTTATTTAGACAAACCAGACAGACCAAACTGGGTTTTTTCTGTCGTTTTTCCTTAGACTGAAACCTCTTAAATTTAATTGAGTAGCAACTTTACCACCTTTAAACCGGAAACACCAAAACCTTTTAGAATGGTGTATTAGATATTTATCTATATATTTTTTAAGTTGAGACAATAGGGGTTCTCTTTGGAATGGCGCCATAGATCATTCCGTGACACTTACTTGACGTGGGCTCCGCCTAAGGAACAAGAAAGCTCTCGATTTTGCTTCCCAGGTGAAGGAAGTCGTAAGCTGACGAAGCACGTACGAGTCATTAAAACACACAGGAACTTTATCTGTGTAACTAGAGTATTGCATTAGAAGTGCGAATATGGAAATTGTTCACACATTTGGAAAGAGTTCGAAAATGGTAATTTGTGGCACAAATTACCATTTTCCAACACGTACGGGGTTGGAGGAGGTTCACATAATTGAATAAAGTGCCTGGACTTGTGCTACAGACCTTTAAATTATGTCAACCTTTATTTCTTTTCTTTTATTTCCTCTTTTCTTTCCTATTTGACACTGGTGAAATAACGCTAATGTCGATGAATGCGTGACTCGTAGGGAAAAGAGCATGTCTGTTTCATCCTAATGCACGCACGCGGTCAGGACCTACCGGCTAAACGACACTCGGTAACGGCAATCTTTAAAAACTTAGTTATTCGATCAAATACGATCAGTCGCCGAAAATTCTCCTTGATATACTTCACATGAACTTAATTAATGTCAAGGACTGAGTACGCGACATAAAAAAAATATCCCTTCAAAGTGTAGGGCTTTGGAACATCTCGTGAAATTTTCGGAAGCTGTCGAGACTGAGAAAAAAACTGGATTAAGATTTGGTTTTACAGACTTCTTTACAGACTTCCTTATCGTTTAACTCCAATTTTTTTGACACACGGTGGTTTTAAGAGTCACCTTTAGACGGTTTAACTTCGGCTATTTTATTGAAATTTATTATTTCCGAATTGGTTTCTGGAGCAAACCGTTAATATGTTCAAAACAGATAACAATAAAACACGTGCGGCGGCTGGAAAAAACGTGCGACACAGTGAACAGCTGTGAATTTCGGTGACAATCTCCTGAAATTATCCGGTGAAATGTATGAGAAAGTGACAAACTGCTGATTAGTTGTTCTGGAAGCAAAGATCAAACGTCGCGTTAAAAGTTCAAACTTCAAAATGGCACGTTTACTTGTATCTTGAAGCCTATGACTAACAGTCTAAAAAACCATCTAGCTTTAAAGTAAATAAATCATATTTCGCAATTCTGAGAGCAAATTTTGGAACGTAATTTTTTACTCGAAGTTGTTTCCCCTGTCAATTTTTGTAGTAGAAACGTTCTCTGATTGGTCAGCTTGGTGTTAATACGGCAATTTCATGTGTACCTGATAATTTGACTCTCTCTAATCCTCCAATCATGTTTTAGCATAGCTTTTAAATTACCTCTAAAATGAAATTGGAGATTTAAAAAGTTTCCGTTGCAGTTTTAGCCCTTAAAAGCTTCGGATACGTTAGATTCATAGCAAACCACATCCGTTTTGATTTCACCATGCCCAAAACGTGATCTGAAAATTTCACGCCAGTTTTGGAGTAGTTTTGCCTTCTATCGACCATGGTTGTGCACAGAAATAGTTTAAGCGAAGACGCCGAT
Organism: Orbicella franksi; assembly: GCF_964199315.1. Lineage (NCBI taxonomy): Eukaryota > Metazoa > Cnidaria > Anthozoa > Scleractinia > Merulinidae > Orbicella > Orbicella franksi. The sequence goes on from NC_138150.1 coordinate 3,879,415, forward strand.
ATCTATGGAGGTATTACACCCTCAAACGAAGAGGAAAATTTTCTTCTTGTCTGTTTCTCTGTGATTGTTGTGTTCACCATTGTTGGAAGCCTTATGGTTTGCACGGTCAACATGAAGAACAAAGACATGCTCAGGAGTCCTTATAATGTGAACTTATTTCACCTCGCCATAACTGACTTGCTGGTTTCTACTGCGATCTTATTGACACCGGGATTTATCTTCCAAGAGATACCTTTCGCACCGGTGCTTGGCGGTGAGGTATTTTGCCGTGTCATTTCGTCGCATTTTTTAACTTTCAGCACCGCGACTACCTCAGTCTATATTACCGTCGCGCTCGCCACAGAACGCTGGTACGCGGTAGCGAGACCACTCGAGTACCGCGCAAAATTCCACAAAAAACGTCTCGTATGCGAGACTTTTACGATATGGGTGCTATCGCTTGGTGCAAACTCTTTGTTGCCCTTAGAAGTGAAATATAACCCGGAAAAAAACTCGGCTTTGGAAAGCTGCGAAGTAGTCAAGATCCCGTTTGTCGATCCTCCAATTCACAAACTCCTTGGAATCGTTCAGTTGGCGTTCAAGTTTGTCATTCCGTTCGCGATAAATTGTAATTTGTACCTCCGAGTTTTGGCCGAAACCCGAAAGTCACGTGTACTAAGCCGCAGAATTGGCTCGCACATGCGCCACAACATCAGTCGAATGGCAGCTGTCTCCACTCTGGTTTTAGCCTTTTGTTGGTTGCCAAATCAGGTTTTTTACGTGTGTTTCGCTTTCGACCTCGTGCAGCTTAATACGCCCGCTCACTTCACCACCATTGTCATAGCACTGATTAACCCGTGCTTAAACCCGTTTATTTTTGCTTTTCACTCCGTGCAGTACAGACGCGGATTTAGAAACTTGTTTTGTGGCGGATACGCAGACGAAAATGGAGATAAACTAAAACAGACCGAGAACAAGCGATTGCACAAGTTTCGCCACACGCAGCTAAGTCACTGTGGCCCTGAAAACCTCAGTCAAGCACCTTCGTCACCCGTTTAGTGATCTGTGATCTATGTACAGCGTTGAATTTTAGTGGGAACGTTCCACTTTTGAAGCCGCTTGGTACCAGATCTAATACGATAGTATTAACTATATGAAGACGGCAGCATAGTTTTAAACATTGAAGAAAATCTGAAAACACTATCTATAAAGACTTTTAAAAACCTGGAGTTCGTTATTCCTGAATGGAAAGTTACAGTTGCTCTCAGCAACAAAATGGATTTGACCTTTGCACGTATGAGTTTCTAACCCGGGAGGGGCAGAGGCACTTCCCAAACCTTTTTTTAGGTTGTTTCCGAGGCTGTAACAAACGATCTCTATCACGCGTTCAGCATCTACGGACATAGCGGAAAAAACAGAGCTCAAAAAAGCGTGTGCACTGGGAACAGGTGCAAATTTAATTGCCAACATCCTAGAAGTAGTGCACTAATAATTGATGGCAAGTGTGATTATTAAGGTTTGTTTGCTCCAGTAGCAAAGATGAATATTATATCAATGCAAAGCCACTGAAAATGTCACGTTTACCTGTACAAGTGCGGTATAAATGTAAAAGTCCACACAAATCCCCCAAAAAATTGCGCCCTAAATTAAGATATTCCCCGTATTAAAGATATGAAAAGTACTTAACTTTAAAAAAGCATTGTATGACAAAGCCATATTTATGGCTGAACAACAAAGATTGATTGATTGATGTCATGTTTAAGTCCATTTAAGCAGCTTTTAATTAATTTGAAGAATTGTCAATATTTATGATCACTTCTTACATACAGTATCTTAAAAAAGAATATTGAATGAGATCTGTAGGTTATTACTTTGACCGAGCAGTAAAGATTCATTGATGTCATGGTTTAGTCTTCTCTTTTAATTCTTTTGAGGAAAACGTTTGACCAATGAAAACGTAGTTTTGAAGTAGTCATTTCTCCATCAATTTTCTTATGAGAAAACCCTTCATAACTAGTGTGCATTTTACATGATCTTGGGCCAGCTTATTCCTTAAGAAAGTCGTACTAGCAAATTAACTTTCATTTTTTTTTTTAAATCTGGCCGAGCTCGTGTGGAACTCCGTGAATCCAGTCACTAAATACATCGGACCACTAAAACACGATGAACATGTACTTATATCGAGAAATGTCTGATCATCTCAGAAACCATTATGCCTAGAAAGCGGTATATAAGAATCGCCTTAGACTGATGCAAGACAGCTTTGTTGACTTTGAACTAAAGCAAGAGCTTCAAGTTCAAATGAACCGGAGAATTTCCTAAAATTTAAATCGTATTGTTTAAAAAATTTTAAATGGTGCAGAAAAACCGTTTCTTACTTCATGTGGCCGTTCATTTGAATTTAAATCAGTTAAAACACAGTTCATTCTCATCTGGCCAAAAACAATGAAACAAAACTAAGTGGACCAAATAGAAATCGAAGCAAAATACACGTGACCAACACCAAGCGCGGAAAAAATACGCGTTTTTAGATTGGTTCAATAAACGGACCAATAGCAGAGCTGAGAAAACACGCAAACAAATAAACACAACTGAAATAAAAAAAAAAAACGCTCTAAATAAAAACATCAGCAAATTGTGCGCAATTCTGTTGAATAAAGCGGTTCAAATGTAACTAAAATATTGCTGAATTTGAATGAGATTAAATTTCGATAAACATTTCAAAATAAAAATGAGCGATAGAAATAGAAATTTTACACGTTTATTAGTAAGACACCTAGCCTGAACAAGCAATCGGATTCCACCCACGCGAAACTATTTGTTTAAACAAATATGTTAATGGACAATCACACCTCTCACCGCGTATATAACACCGTTGAACCGTTATTTTCTTGTCACTTGATAATGATGTCATGACGACATCGAAACGTTGTGTAAAATTTCTATCGCTCATTTTTATTTTGAAATATTGCTGAATTATTTTCAAAATCCAGTACAAGTTTTCCGTGCCTAAAGCCAGTCATGGAAGTTCTCTATAAAATTAATAATGTAGAGAGGGAAGAGTTTGTTCAAACTTTCTTTACGAGGAAAAATATCCCAGGAGAGTCTCGATAGCGCCAGCTTGAATGCCCTTCATATGTTCTCGCTGACAACAAGCAGCCCCTTTTTCTTCTTATTCTGTTGAGCGTCTCGGAAAGAAATTGCACAAGAGGAAACACTCCACAGACAGAGCAGGGTGACAGAGGGCTTGCTCGTGGTCTGTCTCAGACACGAATCACTTAAAGGAATTCAGTCACGGCATTTTGAGTTATTTTGTTCAAGTACAAAATTACCTTTAAATTGAAGGAAACCTGAAAATAGTAGTTTACTAGGATAGAGAAACTCCCAAGAGATAATAATAAACCATAAATGAACAAGGATGGTTAAGGATGGAGAAGATTTAACACGAATTACTAATGAGGAACTTGAATAATTTAGGCTAAACTTCTAAAGTTGCGGAAACCGTGACGTAGCTCCTTAAACAAAAGGACTTCCTATTTGGGAAACAGATTTCAACTGTAACTACGAACTCGAAGATAGAAAAGAGTAATTGAAGGGTGGAATACAAAGTTTGCACTGCCCTCATTGCCCTCACACAGTACATTGCACATCACACAGTACATTGATTCCTTTCAACACAGTTTTCATTTTATTTACTTTTTTTGTTTCAATCGACTGAACAAAATGTTCACTAACGTTTCGATAATGTATTAAATTAACAATTATGTACAATTGTCGGACACTTGTAATGATGTGTCAAAATAACAATAAATTATTACCCATCTGGGCCTGCCAAATGGTAGACATGAATCTTCAACACAAAAATATTGATGATATCAGACTGGATGTTGTCCACTGACACGGCCAAGGAGAGATGTAAAGAAAAATAATACTCTAAAAACTTCTTTTGTTCTCTCGTGATGTTAGATAATGATAAAATAAGATACATATTTGAAATAACTATTAAAAAACCGTCACCCTCCCAAGATATAAAATTCAAGTAAATCTTTCTTATTTGGGTAAATAGATTGAGTTTCCATATAAATAATATGTACCAAAAATAATATTAAAATACCGACAGATTTGATTGAGATTCATAGTCTAGTTTTCACTGTCAATATTATTTAAAATATTGTTGGTTTTCAATATCATAAATAAATAGTGATGACTTTGAATAGATGTTAGATTCAATTGGATCTCTTGCATTTTCTAGATATGGAGTTAGTGGGTGGCAAATTCAAGAGTTTGTGTGGCATATATTCAGTGAGCTCAAGACTTTCTCAGCCTTGCAATTTGAGACAGAAAAACTCATAAAATCTGACCAAAATTCTGCAAGACACATATTTTTGGCAGGACCATTCGCCACCTCTAATAACATCAATTGCACTTGGTGCAGTACAAAGTGACATGGTCACTACTAAATAACTGTGTAATACCCCTTTGATCCACTGTCTCAATAAACCCAGAAACCCATGATAGTTCAAAATTCAGTGGTACATCTCATTGATTCATTAAGTACCACAAATGAAGGGTTGCCTGGAACAAAGCGCCAAGGGACTTCAGATAAATCGCTAGATTCTCCTTCCCGATTGCCTTTTATTCCCTTGTGAAACACAAGGAGAGTTTGATGTTGCATCAACAGTCACTTGGGGCCTTATTCTGAGCACTCCTTCAAATAACAAGATTATATAAAGTTCAAGAAAGTTAAAAATGTTTTAGTGAAGCAAACTAAGAAAAGCAAATTATAAACTTAGTATGCCACTTCATGTATTGGTTCAAACATATTTTTTATATATATACAAATGTTTGGTCAAAACTATGTACAAAGTGCTTTGCTTACTTTAAATTTGCAAAAAAACAACAAAACAGATTAACACATTACACATAGACCTACAAATACTATAACCAGTCTAGCCGATAACAGCAATGTTCTGTTGGACAGAACTACATACAATTATTATTTCAACATAATACATCTACACTACAACATTTTGACGTATACCATGTTGTTTAAAACTAGTTCAAGCTTAGCCACCAAACTGTGTCCAGAAAGTTCATTTTTCACACACTGCTCCCTGGTCAAACCTGTAATATGCCATTTGGCAGATGCCATACAGATGGACAAAAGCCGCCATCACAACAAGCACATGGAATATTTGATGGCTCTGGAACTGATGGAAAAAAGAGAAACAGCCATATGTGAAAATTAGAAGTTACATAATTATTTTCAAAGTTGTGAGGGGTATGCTGACTTGATTGAAACAACCGTATTTGAGCTTGGCCAGTATCTTACTCTTGTGCTGGCCAAGGGAGGCGCAGTGGCCTCATGATTAGTGTGCTGGTCTCTGAATCGAGCTATGCGAGTTCAAGCACTGGTGGGGACATTGTGTTGTGTTCTTGGGCTAGACACTTAACTCTCACAGTGCCTCTCTCCACCCAGTTGTATAAATGGATACAGGGTTCAATTAAATGACGGGGGTAACCCTGCGATGGGCTAGCATCCCATCCAGGTGCAGTAGAAATACTCCTAGTTGTTTCATGCTACCAAAACCAGGATTAACTCCAGCCTGATGGGCCACTTGTAGAGAACTCTTATAGGACGTCACAAAGCAAATGAAGGAGACATACTCACCCAAATATCACACTTCCCGGGAAAGAACCTCTCGGGAATCCTGGTCGCATACATGATGGCGCCAAGAATGTACAAGAGACCCATGAGGGCCATCCATCCTACTGAGGCCTGACGATGAGCCAGGGTCACTCCATGTGCTACCATGAAGTGAATAGCAGGCACAATACCAGAACATCCAAATGTAAGGAAAAGACCTAACGAAAAACAAACAACAAACCTTAGTGACTCAGTTTACACTTAGAGATTGCCCTGGCATTGCCAGACCTTATCATTAACACCACCTTTTACAACTTACAAGTAACACAGCTATAGTAAAAGTAAAACAATAGGTAAAAAAGTACGAAATAATGACTCAGTAGCTTTTGATAACATGGACATGCACTAGGGTTCTATCCATAGACTCAAAAGTTTGAACCATCTTATTTGTACATCACAATATAGTACTGCTCAGTTAATTATTACCTTTATTTAAATAGTCATAATGAATACCATATAGAAGTGCTGCTCAGTAACCTTCATTTGAATGGTCAGATACTAGGGTTTAATTTAGCAAACTTAAAAGTTAGAGCCACCTTGTACAGCATAATAAACAATACCACATAAAACATATTGCTCAACTGGCTTTCATTTGAATGGCTCTACACCAGGGTCTCAATAATGCACACTAATATAATTCCTACTAAAAGCACTCACCTGCTCGCAGTACTCGGTACTTGGGTGTGTTGAACTTACTCCACAACGAAACAATTATGCACAAGATGCCTAGAGTACAGATTATCGACATGTACACAATCTTTAGCACTCTTGAACAGTAGAATCCATAGTAAAGAGGAGGAATGAATGAGCCCATGATCAACAGTGCTATGCCTGAGTAGTCAAGCCTGCAATAAGCAAAATTGCACAAAACTGTCAGTTTCTTTTTTACAATAACTGCAGAAATTCCTGTGTGCTTATTGGGTAATTTTCATTGTCAATACGCTGACAGACACATGAATTTAAAATTATGCAATGTTGCTATTCTTGTAAAACGCAAATTGACATTAGTTATTCATGCACCTGTCCTGTTATTGACAATGAATTTCGTCATAGCATTGTCAAAGTACTTTGCAGATCCACAGCTACTTTGACAATGTTAAGACAAAATTTTTGAAGAACTGACATCAATTTGTTAATTAGATCCAAATGTTGCTCTGACACACTGCATTTCAAGCCACATCTAACAATAGTTAAACCTTCCATGTACAGCACATGTTATACTGATGAAAGTACAAGTCTTCTACGCTGTAAATGTAATCCTCACTTTTAGGAAGCTTTGCGGTTACCAGTACCTAGAGGTTATTATTTCCAGGAGCAACTGAATTTGGTAGACCTTGGTATATGGTATGTGTGGCAGTAAGGTGGCCTAATGGTTAATCTGCTGGACTTTAGATTGAGCAGTCCAGGTTTGAACCCTAATTGGGTCACTGTTGAGTTACTGGGCAAGACACATTTTTTTGTCACAGTGCCTCTCTCCACCTAGGTATGTAAATGTGTGCCAGCAAATTTAATACTGGGAGGTAAACCTATGATGGACTAACATTCCCTCCGAGGGGGGAGTAAAAATACTCCTATTGTTTCATGCTGCAGAAACCACTGAGGATAAGCTCCAGCTGCATGGACCACTGCCCCGACACAGACTTTATATGTACATCGACTTTCTTTTACAAAACCTATTAGCTCACCTGCTAAATACCTTGGACACCGTGACAGAATGGCAGTAGACAGTGTGGAAGATCCACGAGAACCCTAAACACAAGATTGCACCAGCGAAGAATGCTCCGAACACAAGCTTTTCTTGCCAGTCTTTGGGAAAGGGATTGGCAGTGGTGATCGGCCGCAAGAACATGTAGATTGTGACGCAAATAAAGGCAAGGAAACCGATCAAATGAGTCCAGATATTGCCAGTTTCAGTGTGAATTTTAAAAATGCTTTTAAAGCAGGATTTAAATGATGGCATGGGGGGTCGGTGGTGGTGTGATAAAAAGTCATTATCGCGCAGCCATTCTGGAAGCTCAAAGTGTGAGAGGAGGTACCATCCTGAACGCGCTAATTCAATTGCCCTCTTGGAAATTCTCTCTGCTTTGTCAGCGGCATCATGCATGCTTTCTTGCACATTGTCTTTTGCCGTTTTCAATATCACTTGAACCCTTTCCGCGGCATCAGACATGTTTTCTTTGGTCGACTTTATCATCACATGCATCCTCTCTGCAGCCTCATGCATATTGTCCTGCATTTTCTCAGCTGCGTCGTGCATGTTCCCCTTGATTTTAACTGCTCTATCTTGAACATTCCCCTTTACAGTTTGGAACATCACATGCAGATTCTCTTCTCCTTTGACAATGAAGACCTAGCAAAACACAACAAGAAATTAACTCTCACTAAAAGAAAATAGAGTTCCTTTAACAATATTTATTTTTTACTAGAAAGCACAAGGAGCTAAAAGAAATGTTCTTAATAAGGATACTATACAGCTCCGATTGTAGAACAAACTAATGCATCTGAATGCGTACAGTTGTACTATCATGTGTCAATGCAAACTAGATACTGTATACATTTCACTAGCAAATTCTATCTCAAGTGCTTCGCTCAAAACTACAGATACAATAAGAAAATTAAGAACTGCTGTGGGACTTTCTAGTGTCTTTGAATTAGAAACAAATTAAAGTAAAAGAGGACAAACCAGCTATGATTACTAGCTCCATTGGAGATTCCCAGTGATGCAACTCCTCTGAAAATTAAATTTTGTTACAAGATTCACTGATCATTTAATATGTGGGTGTTCTTTTTTTTTTTTTGGCTGCTTATAATTGATATAGTGTTGGAACTACAAGTGATGCTCAAGGGATCTGCAGGTAAGGAGTACAAAGGAACCACCAGAATAGTGTGTATAAAGATGCTACCAACTGATAATTTATTAATTGATTACAATTTGCATTCTAATTAGTTTCTGTGTAATTCAACAGGTACTCGTGAAGCTTAACACTTGATGATAATTTGCTATGGTACCACAGCTAGTTAGTAAATTGAACTATTTATTTGCCACTTTGTCCAAAGCATAACTACTGCAGCGGGAATGACAAGTTTTATCAAAAGCCAAATTATACAGTTGACCTACATAGATATGTTCACGAGTTTCACATTCTCTGAACAGTATCTTCACGCATAAATAGTAAAGGTCCTCGTAAAAAATTCAAAAGGTTTATGTTTAGGCCTGAGGATTTTTAAATAGTAAAACGGTTTTATTAATACAATATAGCTGCCCGTGAAGCAATCTTTGTGGCGGCTTCTAGGTTTCAGGAGATTCTTGATAAAGATTCCAAGGTCATCACTAGGTGATCCCCTGAAAGGTCTTTCTTTGCAAGCAATATAATTCATGCACAGATGTAGTGCAATGAACACAGTGCCAGCAGGTTTACTCATAAAAAAGTAGTACCTCTATGAACTCATAAATAAGTCTCCTATGAACTATCCCAAATAACAATCCTGATTACTGCCAAGTCAAAATAGTTTTCTACACTACACTTTCTACAGTGCATTGTTTTCGCAATGTGGAAGTGCAGTGGCCTCATGATTATAGTGTTCAACTCCCGATCAAGCGGTGTGAGTTTGAGCCCTGGCTACGGGACATTGCCTAGTGTTCTTGGGCAAGACACTTAACTTTCACAGTGCCTCTTCCCCCCAGGTGTACAAATGGGTACCAGCAAATTTAATGCTGGGGGTAGCCCTGCGATGGACTATATTCCTAGTCCCTTCATGCTACAGAAACGAGGAGAAGCTCCAGCCTGATAGACCACTTGGCTCATATGCAGACTATCTTTACCCTAGTTTTAGAAAAACTTGCAGTGTGAGAATTTGTTTCCTGAGAAATTTATAATTATTGCAGATGAGAAGAAAAGATTCACTGATCAATAGTTCTTCTTTTTTAGGCTTGTATACATTTCTTAACATAATATACAAACAATGCAAAACAGCAATTTCAAGTTCCCTTGGCAATCTCTAAGTTGCCTTCTGTAGTTTTGCCTAATTAGTTTCGTAAAGCGCGCTGGAGCACAATCATTTGAGTTTGATTTGCATAACAATAATTTCTTTTTTCACATGAAAGATTTAGCAACAGTTTTTTTTTAAAAAGAGGGTGAGTGATGAAAGACACTGTTTTTAAAACACTGTCTTTACGCAGGTGGCATAAAAGTAAAAATTTCAGATAACAACATAGCAAGTCATCAACTTCAGTTGACCACATTCTGTGTAAAAGCTGGATTGTGTACATGTTGTCATGGCATGAAGCAATTCTGATAACTTTTATGACAACTTTTTTGAGTAAGCTTATGTTTTGGAAGATCTCCTCTTTTCTTATGAAATTGTTGATTATGAATGCAGAAGCAATATTGAACCTTGTATAGTTGTAAATATACATGCACCCCTGTAATTCTCAGATGGTGAGCTCCGAATATAAAATATAGAAAAGATGAGGCATTGTTGAACCTCTTAGGCACCAATTACAGCAAGATGTTTCGTAGTCTAAAAGACAAAGAGTTGGTCGCACCGCAAGATAAAGACCAGAAATAAGGTAGGGGAGCATCTTGAACAGCCGCAAGTAATTTGCATTGTTGCAAAGCGTGGGGACAACTTTGGTGGTTGTTTATACTTTCTGAAGTCCACAGTTATAAATATATATCCACTGTTTGTGGTTTTTATTACAGAACGTCCAGCTTGAGTGACGAATACAATATTACAGGCAGTCTAGGCGGTCAGGTCCTCGACGCCTACTTTCCGTATACTATAGCAGGTGAATTGATGAATATTTCATAAAAAAAGAAGCTCACTGAACTGCCTCGTAGTTGTTTAAGAAAGGCCATAGTCCACTTTGAATCTGAATTTAATTTGGTAGTTTTCGCCCGAAAAGTAAAAGTTGAAATTAAACATCCAGTGAAATAAACAAGAAATTTCGTGAAACTGACAATCTGTTCATCTGCGTTCTTATCTTTTCCTTTGTTTGTGCTTTCACTTTTCATCAGTCACAAATTTCGTTTTTACAATCGCGATCGACACATAAAATAGGTCTTTTATTTAGAAAATATCTAAAGCTAAGCACATGAAGCTTACCTTGGCCTGTTCAAGACCGAGCAGAGCACACGTCACTGTCCCGTCCTCGTTCAGGTCCTCGTCTTCTTCTTCGTTAGAGTCTTCATCGGAACCCTTGCCGATCGAACCATCGTTAATTTCTTCGCTGCTTCCCTCCGATGTTTGGCTTTTGCAACTCTCATATTCGGTGGTACTTGAACTTATACTTTCAGAGTCGTTGCTTTCCACTGTCACGTCGGCTGATTCTAATGTCGTTTCTCCTTCCTCAGTTTGTAATTCTAATGTCCTTTCTTCTTCCCCTTTGTTCTGTACGACATTGCCGGTACGTTCGCCGATACATTCAGAGCTTTCAACAATTGTGCCACTGCTTTCACAAAGTTCCGTCTCACTCGCAACAATTTCACTCATGTTGGTTCTTCTTCTCCGTAGCTCTGCCATGTATTGTAATTCGTAAAAGATCAAGGACAATATTTATATACGTTGCTGATCACGTTACTCACGCGGTTTACGTAACAAAATTATAAATTCCCGCGCAATCGAAAGAGTGCACTACTCGACGACAAAAGACCGTGATTTCTTCACAGGCTGTAGCCGCTCTCTGACTAGCAAGCGCTTCTAAGTAGACTCCCTCAGAACTCTATCTCAACCACCGTGGCTACACTCTTTCCGTGAGAAACTGAAATACAATGAAACTTTGAAATATATTTCTCAACAACGAGGGTCGGGTCAATGGTTGGTCATAGTGGTCTGATCAATATTGACCAATCAAATAAAATTTTAGAAAAAAATCACAATCACCTAATTTGGAGTCCCCTCCCATTATCCAATCAGATTGGCCGATAGAGTGCATACGAAAAAAGATATTTTGGGGGGCAAAGTTCGCTTTTTGGGGGGCAAAAATAAATGAATCACATGATTTCAATCCAATTTCAACTTCGATGGAAGAATGTTTGGCAGTTTCATGTATTTTAAGCTTATTAACATTTGTTGTCTGCAATGTTTTTCAAGGGCATTTTTTTTGTGAAATAAATAAATGGATCAGACTTAGTTGAGTTAATGATACTTACTATGTCTATTGCTAGTCTTCTGTTCAGTTCCTCAATCAAACTTAACTTGGTCAGTCATGATCAATCACTTGTTTTTATAATAGTAATCAATGAATGTACAATTCTTGAAACCTCAGAAAAAATATATTAAAATACAACTGTATATCTGAGTGCAGAGGGAGCATACAAGTACTTTTTTTGTTGGTGTTCTTAATCTCACTTTCCCAGGATCTTAGACACTAAGACTTCCTTTCATCACTCATCACTGGCTACTAATGTAGTATAGCTGATTCTGCCTTCAGGCTCATCAACTATCACTTCATACAAATCTCACAAGATCATAATTGTTACTGTTCAGATTATTTTAAGAAGTCAAATTTCTCAGGACCGAATTTGATAGTAAGATTTCTGCCTACAACCCATCCTGGGGACATTGCAAGGCCATAGCCAGTAAGAGGGAAACTGAGTCACTTGCTTCGGTCATTTTTTTCATTTTTGTGTTGTTTTTTTTTTCCATTGATTTCTTTTTTTTGGCAGGGGGGGGGGGGGGGAATAAAACACTGCTAAATACCCAGAGAGAGAATTTAACCATACCTCAGTCATATTTTTTTCTGGTTACAGCCCTGACTTGCGTGAGACTTGATGGTTTGATTCAGCTGGTGCCGCAAACATATTGCATGTGGCATTTGGAAGAAAAACATCTTCAACTAAACTGGCCCTAATACTGCGTACAATGACCTCAAAACAAATGTGGAATTCTTGAGCCTGCAGGAGGTCAAATTTATTTACTAACATTTAAGCCAAAAAAGCCAAAATAAATTTATCTCAGTCTAAAAGAAAATCGTTTTAGAATATTCAGTCAGCATTAATTATGCAAAATCCTCTAGGCAAGTGAGAAGAACTATCTTCTGGTGTCATAGCATCGAAGAGCTTCTCTGTCTTCACCCAACCAATTGGATTGTTTGGCCAAACATCCAACAGCAAGAACATGTCCTCTCCAAAATGATACCCCCCTAATGGACTAAAATGTCCCAAATTAACCCATTGATAAAAAGCTGCGAAGTGATAATTCACCACCACGTGAGATCCTGCCTTTTCCAGGTTTTCTAAGACAGTAGATCGAAATTCGTCAACTGATGAAATCACTGGACAAGTTCTTGGCGTCGATTCATGTGATTGGAACACGTGATGAAAACGTCCATACAAACCTACGCTGTTGATGAGTTTCGCGAAGGTTTCGAGCGTAATTCCCTCTTTACCGACGTCTTCTTTCCTCAGAACTGATCTAGCTTCACCTAACTGGAGAATATCATCTTCTCGTATGGTTGTCTTCGTTTCTTTTAGTTGAACAAGTTCGTCAATTTTCTCCGTCACGCGAAAGTTGTTCAAGGATAGTCGCTTGTCAAGAATTTCATTCAGACAAATAGCAGCGCTGCAGAGTCCGCAGTACTTAGAATTTACTTGCTTACAGAAATAAGGAAGTAAATGCCCAAATCGACTTTCTTCTAGCAGTTTTTGTCCTTCAGCAGTTTCCAGAGAAACAAGAAACGGGGAAGATTTCGTGACGGCCATCGCACCACCGAACACGCGCCGCAACACGAAACATCTTGAGAGGGGAGAGGGGACAGAGGAGAGGGGAGAGGAGTGAAATTACCATGTTATTGATCTTTCTTTTCTTATTTAATTTGTTTCTTTTTTCATTTAGAAAAAAAATTTCTTAGAAAATAAACACAAATAAATAAAATATTATAATTTACCCCCTAAAGATAAAGAAACCTGGAGTATACATAATTTCCCACCCCCACCCTACTCAGTCTTATGTCATTTGACAACCCAGTCATGCCAGCGGAAATTTACTAGTGACAAAAACTTTTGAATGCATTCTCGGCCCGCGAGGGACTCATTTTGTTTCACACATTTTTGGAATTCTTTGTGTCTGTTGGGCGATATAATGCCTCGAAGCCTTCGTCAAGAAGGTAGAGGAAATAATGTTTCACCCTGTTCACTATGAAATCGTCGAAAGATGTAAAATCGCCCGGGTTAAATGCACATGGAGACAAGCTCATCTCGTCGACGCAAAGAACGGTGAGATTGTTGGTTCTTTGTATCGGGATTTGTTTATATATAAATACAAAAAAAAAGGCTTTGAAAATGTCCTGAGTGAGAAGCTAAAGCATTCTCGAAGAGTGTCCTTTAACTGTGTTGCATTCATTGCAATAATTTTTAATTGGTCCTTCATCAAAGCTAGCGCGGCAAGCGCGCAGTGCTCATAAATAAGTTAATTTCACACTCATTAGCTTTAGAAGATGATTCTTTGTTTAGCGACGAACACAGGTTTTTTGTTGTTTTACTTGGCTTCTTTCTTTGAACATTTCCATTTTTATGGTAACAGGAGAGCTAGCTCTCAGACTATCAGGAATCCAGAAGTTTTTCAAGCGCTAGTTTAGAAGCCAACGCTAATTAACAGAACAAATTTTAATAAAGCAGATTAAAGAGTTATGATAGCGTCATTATTGGTATGCAAAACTAATGAAGCATCACCAGATGAAGCTAACAAAAGCAGTAAACTTTTCTATCTCAGTGAGATTCTTGTATTACAAATGGCTTCCTCTATTGATCTCTCTGTTTTTTTTGCTGTGTTAGAATAGACCCCTTGGAAACTTTCAGGTTTAGAGTTCTCATCATCACAGAATCAGCTTGCCCAAATTGGCTTTCCCTCACACACACACACACACAAAAATAAACTACAAAAAATAAACTGTAGTGAAAACCGTACATTTATTACTGTGGAGTCAACTTTCTATTTTGGATTTACTTTTCTGGCACTCATGTTCCCAAGACGACTCCTGACAAGGTCTGAGAATTGTGGCTTGCTTTTTGGGTGGATAATTTTTCCGTTAGGATATGGTATTGGCCAGCAAAATGATTTATCAACAAAAGACTTCAACAAAGCAATGCCAACACAAAACAGCCATTAACTGAACAGGAAGGAATACAGAGATCTTTCCAGTTCTAATGCAGATCAGCAGGTACTGTCATGAGATGTGAACTCTAAAACACACACTTCTTTGCCTGCCTCCAGAATGCACCTCCTCTATCCTCACAAGGTCATGGGTCACTTATTTATAGTTATATTTTTTCTTTTTCTTCTAGGTTGGAAAGGGCACTATTTCGCCCCGGAAACAAGCGGCAGAGAGGTCTTATCGTAGAGCAATAACACCATTACCTTCTAAACCAGTCTCCGGCATTGGTCATGCTTCGAGACCCCAGACTTCTTTGGGTCTTTATAATGAAAAGGATGGTATCTTTGACATTGCATCAAATATTTCCAGACCAAACTCTGCATTTGGAAATAACACTTCTCCAAATGTCTATAAAATTTCCAGGTACCGTGGTCATTACATTGATGCATTATTTCCATATTTACATAAGAATATTAGTCACGTTGATCTTTTTGTGAAGTGATAAGACTCTTTGTTTCCGTAACATATTAGATACTTGATTTTATACTCTGTAGTCCTAAATAATGTTAAGGCCCAGTTCAGACGTCGTGCTTCTGCTGTGCCAAACATAATTGCAATTTGGTTCCACTGTAGCACGGCAAAGAAACAACTCTGATTTAGATGTCATGCCAGAGTCGAACCAAATTCAGCATTTAGCGATGCCTCATAGCAATTCTCCTCCTAACTCCCCGTGGGAATGCAATCTCACCAAAATACATTAATATAATTTATGAATTTTGTTTAGTATGGCAAAAGCACGACGTCTGAATCACAGCCGTGCCAGAGTCGTGTAGCACGACAGAGCTTGTCGAACTTAATTGCTTGCCGAACTTAATGCAAAAGTTTGATTCAGATGCTGTGCTTCTGCCGTGCTTTTGTCGAACTTAAATCCTGAATTTAGTTTGGCACAGCAAAAGCACGACGTCTGAACTGGGCCTAAGTGAGTAATATTTCATTTGAACAAGTGGCTGCATAAAGTCACCCAAGCCAGTTTTCACCCCATTTTACTTTCAATTGATCATACATATCTAGGTTCTCCCAAAGGAGACAGGTGTTCACCTGAACCCTTAAAAAATTTTTTTCGATCTCATTGTCTGCTACATTGTTCTTTTAATAGAATAGCCCTTTAATTCTTCCTTGAAATAATTTATAAATGATCATTTTCCCCTATACCCCCAAACCCCCAGGAGGCCACCATTGTCGGCTGCCTTTTTTTGCATCACACAGCTACTCATAGCGGTTGTTGTGGTGTTCTGATTTTAATACATCATTAATGCATTAGAGCAAAGACTCCATCAAAGGGTAAAAGCACTACCAAGTCCAACAAGAGCTTGCAGAAATCAAAGAAAGCACCTAAAGCTAGAGCTGTTTGGGAGGACAACACGCCACAGAATGTGCAGTCAACTGATGGTGACACTTTAAGCACAAATGCAACAGATTTGAATGAGCGAAATGACCCTACAAGTAAGCTTTATTTATGTTATAAAAATCCTGAAGTACAGGTTGTTACATATTTATTCAGTATTGGTTTTACAAAATATAGAGTTTTGGGTTTCATGCGATAAAATTGAAAGAGGACTGTGTCAGAAATTTGTACTTGCTTGGTGTTTAAAATGTCTACCCTGGCATAGCCAGTAGTCAGTGGTAAGGATGAATGAGACGGAAGGTTGAGAATCCAAGAGAATAGGGGAATGTTTAGGAATTGACGTGAAGCAGGATTCCAAAGGGGGCAGGCCAGGAACTGTGAAATATTATAACCACTGGAAAAATACATCACTATAACTTCAAGAATTAGTAGTCAAGAGTGTCATGCATAGATTGCAAAGTCAAATGCAGGCTTTCATATCCAGGCTCCCACCAATTCCATACAGGTTCAGGAGTCCATTGATGCTCCTGCCAGGTTTTATTCCAGAGTCCTGCGCACTAAGTTTCTTGCCCGTTCTCGTCTTGCTACAAGAATTCAAAATTTCAATCTTGTTCCAGAATATTTTGAGGGCCATGGGTTATGTCAGACAGAATGTTACTTATGCTTGTCAGGCAATTAACCATAATAATTAATATATTATGAAGTATTATAGGTTTGCAATATTATTGATGCGTGCTAAGAAACAGATTGTATCTCGCATAGATATAGAATGTGTGCTTGTTTCCCATCACATTAATTTTTGGTATGTGATTTATTGCTCACAAGGTGAGGGTTCTATATCTCAAACCCGGACAACGAGTTCAGTGGACAGAGAGAGATCAACACTACCTCGTCGACGCACAGGCTTCAATGCTGGTGCTCTCATTCCTGGCTCTGTTTCTACTATGGTGTCTCTTCCAGAATCAGATGAGGATCAAACTGTGACTACGCTTGCCTCCCCTTCATTCCAAAGCATGTTAGACGGTGATGCAAGCTCAGAATATGAAACAGATTTGGAGGAAGATTTTCCAGGTAAATCAGAATACATGGATAAACATTTTGTTGTCTGCTTCCCTCTCCACTCCTTAGCCAAAAGTAGAACAGACCTTGCAGGGGTTTCGTTAATGTGTTTAGCAGGAGGACAACTGGCTTTTGCAGGTAGGCAAAACTATTTGAACTAAACTTCTTTATCAGAAAAACTTTCCGCCAGATGGTCAAACCAGACAGGCCAAATCGTCCTCACAGTCTGTCAATTCACCCGGTACTCGGCCCTTAATGAAACCCCTGCCTTGACTGGATCTTTATACGATGCATGGCCAGACTACAGAATTGTGAAAATCAAAATTGTCAATCCACATGTTCCTGTCAAATGTTATGTCATGCCTCATTTTGTTTTAAACATTGGGGCCATTTATCTTTCCTTGTTAAATTTAACAGTAATATGTTTTTAATTTTTAGTGACCAAAAAGGTGTTTGACCCATCAGGAAGAAACGTTTACCACAAGTTGTGCAAAGAGGAAGGTAAGAAACTTGAACTGTAGCAATTAAGACTTAGTAGAAAAGTGGTATTCACATGATTTTCTTGTGGTGATAATATATTTCTAAAATAATGCTCGTAGCCTTTTATGTAATATATACAATGTCATATACATTCAGTCTTAATTAATGTTCACAAGACAAAGAGAACATCTGAGAACCCAACCGGAGTCAAATCCACATGTTGTCCCCATCTAAGGGATTGAACTCATGTGGCATTATCAGTGTTGATGCTCATCTCTGGTATTGGTACCCTCTCTGGACGTGATGCGAACAAAAAGTTTGAAACAATAATTGTCCTTGGAACACTTGAAAAATGTTGTACCAAGTGACAATCCCCCATTTGTCGAATATGTCCCCCCCCCTCCCACCCCCTCCACTTCTAACGACAATTATCAGAGTGTGCAGGTCAGACAACTGTCATTTTCTGGCAAAACAGTGAGGTACCCCAAGACTTAAATTGCCTTGGATTTTTAGGTTATGTGTTTTGACGTAAATGAGAATTTTATTATTTTTGTAAGAATGCAAAGTCTATTGGTTTTTCCCGACAGATCTTGTTCCAGTTTCGTTTCTGTCAGACCGGTTTAGTTGCAAAGAAGTTATCATGAGGCATCATGGTCTGGGATCTCATGGGACATATCCTATTGCCAGAGCTCTTATTGTATGTGCATCATTTGGCGTCCAGTTTTCTTTAATTTTCTCATGTTATGTTCTGACACATGTATGTAGAAAATTAAAATGTATAATCCTGGATTACACTTTTAAGACATGGAGTACTAGTACCAAGAGTGTTTGCAAATGTAGGGATGGAGTTGAGGCAAGCATAAAAAAATCACGAACTCGGAAAAAGGGAAGGGCTCTGCGGGAACTGTTTCACTCACTTTCCCCTTTTCAATCTTTCTGTTCACCCTTTCTCAGTGCCACCTAAGCTACCCTTTGCTCCTCCCCGGGTGTTGCTCATATTAATTCTTGCAATTCCAGAACTACATTTACCTGTAGCAACCTTCTTCCCTTCATTTTTTTTGCTAGAAAAATACCTTCACAGAGAAGCTAGATTTGACAGACAATTACATAGAAGCAGGTGGGGGAGTGGCACTTGCAAGAATGTTGCTGGATAACTGCTTCATCACTGAAATAGTAAGCTTCTACACAGTGCACAGTAAAATAACTCTTACATGAAGCAGCTGCACAGTTACTAGTACATGGTACACGTTGCAGTAAAAGTGCTATTAATAATGCTGTACTGTAAAACTAGAAGTGCCAGTCGTGTCTTGTTGTGTGAGGTTAACTTCTATGCATGCTCACCCCCTCTAGTAACTCAAGAAGAAGCCTTAGGAACCACGTGCAGTGTATAGTATCATTGGTAAATTAGTTGGTGAGACACATGCAGTTAGAAGGTTAATGAGAACTGAGATCTATCTGTAGATGACAAGAAAAAGTTTGCTGCAGATGTGGATGACCATATACATGGTGATCCATGTGCCTTGATGGTGTACTGATGCACTTCTTGTGATTCCCAATTTTACATTTCTAAGGGGAATTTAATGTAATATATCAAACACGAAAGACCGTGTTTGACCACATTTCCAAACATAGTGAAGAGAGTTGAACATATGATGCGTAGCAGAGTACATGTGTTTTTGACAAACTTCATGGTGTTTGGAAATGTGGTCAAGTACTGTCTTGAGTGATATATCTTCTCAAATTGAAACTAACACTAAGGGAGAAAACAGAGAAATAAAATAGTAAAAATTCCATGCTGAATAAGATCAGACATCCAAACACCTTCACAGTCATGATTTCCTTTGTTTAAGCATGATGAATTATTAATGAGTTTGAGAAAAGTTTTTGATGGATGGCTTCATTGTTTTGTGTACAGTCTCTAGGAAGGTCTTTCTTACATATGCATGAAAGCATTTCCTCTGCTCGTTAGACAGCCAGTTGCTTAGGAGGGAGATACAGTATAGCACTTTCTGAAAGAGATGTAAAGACTAGGCAATTGCAGGTAAAGAATAGCGCTGTTCATGTTAATTAAGAGAAGTGGTATGAATTTATATATTCTAAGGTCCTGAAGTAATTTAGCTGGTAGTTGATAAAGCCAGTTGTAATTTCACTGTAAAACATTTACTAACTGTCTCAGCTTGTGGTAAGATAGAGAAAAAGATCAAGATGGGAGAACAACTTTTTTTGCATCTTCATACCTTAAATGTTCATTCCTCATAAATTAATTAATTAATTAATTACTTGATAGCAATAACTGCGTGAAAGAACCTCTGTTAAAAATTATGTTTTAAAATGTAATATACAGTTGTAAGATATGTGTAAAAATCTTTGTCAGTACATCAGTATTTTAAAAGATAAAATGAAGTTAACAATTATTATGTAACACTTCGTTTATTTCCTTAGTAGCCTAGTATTTAAGGTGATTATCAAGTGTATGCAAGGAGCATATTATTTTAGGCTATTAAACTGAATCTCTGTCAATATTTCCTGACAGTTGTTACTGAAATCATGAGTGTTAACAAAAAGAACTAGCTGGTGAGTTCTATTTAACGTTTTGTCAAGAATACAGTAACTTCTGTTTATTAACTGTTTCATTCATGTTTTAACTTTTAAAAAGTCAAATTCACTTGCAGGGCTAAAAAATTATGATTTTGTAAAAATAAATAAATAAACAGCAAATTGTTTATAAAAGATAAAAAATATATTCTTTTTTGTATTCTGATAATTTCGGTGAAACATTGCTTTTAGAACACTCCAGAAGATGGAGAAATTTATCTGAGTGCAATTAAGTTAAACATGATAAAGTGATTAAAGAGTTATCTTAAAGACAAAAAGCGAGATGCTTGGTTAAATTCTTAGAGAGAGGTGAGATAACAATAGGTTTAAATTTTTGGGAACCAGGGTTTGTCAAAGACTTTGATTTTAAATTTTAATTGTCAATATTTGTTGCGCTTCTCAAACGTGTCATCCCTTACAACTAATTACTTATTTCTTTGCTAGAATTTGTCAGAGAACTTCCTGCGATCAGAGGGCGGGATGGCTTTTGCAAGCATGTTACTGAAGAATCAGTCATTAACGAAGCTGGTGTTAAGATGTAAGTAGAAGATAACCAAACCCTAGTACAGTTGAACCCCTATTAAATGGCCAGCCCTATTAGGCGGCCAGTAATCGAAGTCATGGGGGCTTTTCTATTGTTTTTACCCCTATTAAACGGCCAGGGGCCTGTTTCTCGAAAGCCCTGGAAACTTTTCCGGCCCAGAGAGCCATTTTTTACTAGCCTGTATCTAAAAACAGGGAGGAGTATACGCCTGAAACTTTTTGTATGAAGAGAACCTCTCGTCATATTAAGAATATGTGAATAAAACAGTTCTGTAATCATAAGGTTTGATATTTTGCTATGGCTTTCCGGGTGCAAAGACTTTTGAGGACCTTCGAGAAACGAGCCCCAGCCCCCTTTAAGCGGGCACTATCCATTTCCCTGAGGGTTGCCGTTTAATAGGGTTGAACTGTAGTTACGGTTAATCTTTTCAGTGCCAAGCTCAAAACGCGGATTCTCATTACCCTTTGCCATGCATAAGCGTCATGCCAATTTTGAGAATTTGGCCCTGATCCCTGCCCTACCTCTTCTTTTCTTCAATATTTAGTCCAGGTGAACAAATAAGTTACTTAGTTGACTTTATTTTATTTGCTCCCTACTAGCAAATCACTTGACTGACAAAGATGCCAGAGCATTTGCAGACGCGCTGAAAGAAAATCGCACTCTGACATACTTAGACCTGAGTCATAATGACATTGGGGAGATGGGAGGAATCTATCTAGGAGCAGGACTGGTAAGAGGAAGTCACCACAGCTGTTATCTAAACCAGCAAAAGTTCCGTACACACTAGAGACGCGTACATCACTTGTAAAAGATTTCCGACGTTTAATTTTCGCATGATTTTTATATCATTTCGGACAAAAATTTCGGACACTTTGTTGAAACGTACCTAAAGTAAATCTGTGGCAAACAAAAAAACACGAATTAGATTGAAAAACATCATTGAAAATAATAGTTTTACTGCACCCTAATGGTGTTACAGATACCCCGACGAGAAAATAGCCCAAATTCTATCAAATCGTTACACATCTCAAGCAGTGTCTCAACTAGAGATCCCTCCATAAAAGTAACCTAAGAGTTTTGGAGCTATTTAAAAATTTATACTGTACTGTAAATATGTCGGACGCTTACAACTTAGGACGCTTAAAAATCGGACGGTTTTACTTTCGGACACTTTTTGTGTCCGAAATTAAAATCGTTCGAAATTTTTTGCAAGTATTGTCATCCATCCAGACAAATTATGCGTCTGCTGTTTTATGTATCTAATTTAAAAACGAGATGAACTATTAGACGCAGGAAGCCCTCAGTTTGCCAGTCAACAAGTACAAAAGCAGATAGTTTCTCTTGACAAATTATCACCGCTGCTTCTGCCCGACTAATTGCTAGCACCCATAACCATCAGGAAACAAAAGTCGTCTGATGCTCTTCCTTATACGCGCCGACAGATTTTCCACGGCAGCCAAGTTCTCTTAGTTCGTCGTTCTTGATGTGTAATCCATGAACATCCCTAATCTATCAGAGCCACTGACCTCAGTTTGTTTATTTTCTAGGGTATGAACTATGGATTAAAACATCTGGATGTCAGCTGGAATTGTATTAGATTTAAGGGTGCTGTAGGCATGGCACAGGGTTTAAAGGTTAGCAAGCCGTTTGTACCACTATCTATTTAGCTCTTTACGGACTTTCATTCATACCCTACAAGAAAAATTTCGAAGAGCCCAAAGGTTCTTAACCATGAAATCCTGGGTGCCCAGTGCTAAATCTATGAAAAAAGTAAGTTTTTCCAGTCTCTCAAAGTCAAAAGTTAGTCGCCTGTGGCACCCGGCACTTCTAGAGCACCACCCTGATCTCATGATATTTCTTAGATTCTAGTGTTTCGTTCAGATGAATCAATCAATCAATCAATCAATTTATTAAAGTCATTGCGTGGGATTGAGGTTGCCCTCAGTATCCGAGCCAGAGGCTCATGTATAAAACGCATAACTGAAATAAAAGAGATAAAATTAAATAAATAATAACAAAGTTTGAATAGTTTTCTTTGTCGACCCGATGTTTATATTTCAGACAAATGATTGTCTGGCTCATCTCAACATATCCTGGAATGGCTTATCTTTGTTGGGCTGTGTTGCTTTGGGACGATTTTTGAAGAAGAATGAAGCTCTAGAATCACTCGACATCAGGTACTATCAATCATAAGCCCACGAGAGAACTGCAAAAAACTGACAATTATTTCATTACTTTTGACAATATTCTCAATTAGTGATTGTGCTGAGAGCTGCAAATGGTTACTCTTTATAGTTTTTGGTTGCAATTCATGAAATTGGAAGTGCTAGACACCAAGATGTTCATTGATCTGATGTTAAC
Organism: Orbicella franksi; assembly: GCF_964199315.1. Taxonomy (NCBI): domain Eukaryota; kingdom Metazoa; phylum Cnidaria; class Anthozoa; order Scleractinia; family Merulinidae; genus Orbicella; species Orbicella franksi. The sequence continues at coordinate 3,902,639 of NC_138150.1, forward strand.
TACATTACTTGCGAAAAATTTCCGACGTTTAATTTTCGGACACTTTTTATCTCATTTTGGACAAATTTCGGGCAAAAACTTCGAACACTTTTGGTAAACTTAGCTACTACAATTAAATTTACGTGGAAAGAAGAAAGAGAAAACAAGAAAGAGACTAAGAGAACAGCTGTGAAAATGATAGCTAAACTGCTCCCAACGAGCAGAGAGAAAACACCGACGAGAAAATGGTACAAATTATATCAAGTCATTACGTATCTAAAGCATGGGGCCCAACTAGAGTTCCTTCCAAAAAGGAAACTAATAGCTTTGGAGTTACTTAAAAGCTTAACACTGTACTGGAAATATTTCGGACGCTTAAAAATTTTGTACTGTTTTATTTTCGGACACTTTTTTGTCCGAAATTAAAATCGTCCGAAATTTTTAGCAGGTAATTTATTCTGCACACTCTTTTTTGTCTATTTATTTTTTCGTTCCTCCATTCCTCTAACCTCTGTCTTTTCTAGTTTGCGATCTTTTTTTTGTCAAATCACGGATTCGCAATTATCATTATTTGTAATGATAACATTGTATCTTCATTTAGTAACAATCGTATTGGATTGCTCGCAACTCAGAAGCTTGCCCTTGGAATAGCTTCTCATCCAAATCTCAAGGTCCTGAAGGTGAGAAAAATTTTCAATTTCTTCAAACAACGCCATATTTAAGTAAGCTTATTCAGCTGAACAGCTTTCGTTTGAATGGTGGCATTGTAGGGCTGTCACTAAGGGTCGAAACCCGTAATACCTGTTAAGGTTTAGTATGCTTGATAGGCCCTTGATGTTACGGGTGAACTTGTCTGTTTTTGATACAGCTATCCCACAGTTTAAGTTTGTTTTTACAGGTGTGAAGATTAAGGCAATAGGTGACTCAAAACATAATGGGAGTCTGACATTGTAGCCTAGGGGGAAGCCTAGGGTTTAATCCACACACTTAAAAGCTCGAACCATCTTTTAGGATATTGAGGCAACATTTTGTCAAGCGCGGGAAAATATGCACCCAGTGTCAAGCGCGGGAAAACGCGTTTCTACCCTGATTGGTCGAAAAAACACTATGTCTCCTCTGATTGGCTACAGCTCTGTTGCGGTATTCTGCAAAACATAGGCGAAAACAGATATCAGTGTCGCTTTAAAAAGTCTTCTTTTTCCAAGTGAGTAAACATGTTACTTTTGATTTTCATTGAAGATAGGGAAGAATCCAATAGGTGATGGAGGTGTAGAAACACTATTGAATGTCGTCAAAGCACATCGAACCATCAAGTTCTTGTCTCTTGAGGTATGTTTATGAAAAAAAAAAAAAATTGAGATTCTGAGCATTCTGAAACTGTTATAAAACTAGTAACGAATATTGTACGTAAGGATCAAAATAAATTTGCATCTGTCCTCGTTCCTGATAAGTTTCTGGATTTCTGTTTTCAAAAATTGACAAAGCACGCGGATTGGGACAGGCGTTGCCTAGTAAAATAACGTATCGCCATGACTACAAGCTAACGGGACAAGCTAACGACCCATTAATTTTCCTTGGCCCAGAAAATTGAAACTGAATTTTTCCGCTGTAACAATTGGCGAAGGAATAAACACAAGTCGGACAAGGTCGCGCAGCAGCCCTCGGGGGCAGAAATTTAAGAATTTTTTTTTCTGGATATCGAGGATCTGCGGACTGCGCACAGACCAGGGCCCGTTTCTCGAAGGTCCCAAATGTTTTTGCACTCGGAAACTGAGCCATAGTAAAATCTTCCACTCTTATGATTACAGAGCTGTTTTATTCACATATTTTTAATATGAACAGATGTTCTCTTCATACAAGAAGTTGCAGGCGTATACAACTCTCTGTTTTTAGATTCAGGTTAATTAGAAAATGGTCCGAAATTTTCCGGAGCTTTCGAGAAATAGGCCCCCAGCTGCAGACCTTCTTCTGCCTTTCAAATGTAAAAGTTAGGTTGTCAGTGCATGATATATCCAGGAAAGGTTGGCTCACTCTATTTAGTTAAGCAAGCAGCTGAAAAAAGTTATCAGATATTGCGAAATTACACACGTCGTTATTATCAATCAAACTTACTATTTTGACAGAAGATAAATTATCCATAATTGATCAAGACAGCCATTTCCAATGGCAATTTAGCGTTTCAGTTTAAAAGAAAAGGTTTTTGGACTATTTATTCTTGCAGTGAGATTTTTTTCGGTGTAATTTAGCTTTTCGCGCTTTTTTCGCGTAATTTAGCTTTTATTTTTAAGAAAACTTACTATTCTTAGCGATTTTTACTTTTTATTACTTTCTTAAATGCACATTTTTATTTATTAAGATTAGTACAGCTCATTTTGGCGAATTGTACAGCGCCTAGAGCAGGCATGGATAGGCGCTATATAAATATTTATTTATTATTATTATTATTATTATTATTATTATTATTATTATTATAATAAATTGGCATCATCCCTTTTTTTGATTTCCTTTGTAGGACATTACTGTATCTCCTAAGATATTTGATGAAATCAAGGAGATTGAGAAGGAAAAAGGTGTCACCATAGTAACAGGTGGAATTGGTGGCTATAAGAGACCAAAGGTGAGTGTTTTTCCTCAATAAACGTCTACCAAGTAAAGAAAATCACTTGCAAGAACAAATAGATGGACCATTTTTTTAAAGGGGGGTGTGGGGGGAGCTGGGCAATTTTCTGGGAACTTTTTCGCACCTTTAAGTTTTGCATAGTTGTTTTTCGGTGGGTAATAGCTTGTGCAAGAATTCTTTTAACATCAAAAAACGAACTTGGATAGGAGGCAGCACTTGCTCGATTTTGTTTTCTCCATGGCTTCCCTTGCTTGCTTGCTTGCTTGCAGGAATTTTTTTGGTAATTGCTGAACTCCCCGTGAAAAAAACCAAGTGGTTGCTTAACTAGTGATGTCACTACCGAATGAACGTTCAAAACATGTGTTAACTGCGGGAAACTATGACCAAGAGCACGGGGAGCCTGGATCCCAGTGTAGCCTCGTTCTTAATCTGTGTCAAAATATGTAAACAACATCAAAACAATGGTCTAACCTCGATTTTTGAACATTTTGACTTGCGCTTTAGAGCTCTAAGCTCAGAGATTTGCAGATAGGCTCAGGAGCTAGTAAATGAAACAATATCACGTAAATACGATGTATGAATATCATCTGCGTAGTAAAAGACGTAAATGAGCTTTGCGTGTTTAAGAAACCAATTGAAAGATAGAAAGTATTTTTTTCGTCGCCACTCGCGTCACTAACTACTTGCGCAAATGGCGTGTGCATTCTAAGTACCCTTCTGATATAAAACTTGTAACAAACCTATATTGAAATAATTTGATATCAGCTGGAAACGTTCAATATAACTTAAGAGTTTTTTGAAGGCTTACGTCTTTTGCGTCAGCCCTTCATTTTCAGCTCTGTCAGCTTCACGGTCCGAGCTGAGGGCAAACTTGAAAGTGTTCGTTAAAACCAAAGCAATGGTAGCTGATTATTTTCTTCTAAAACCCAGTATGAGTTCTTTTTCAAACCGACATTCTAATATCTGGATATTAAACCGTATTAAAACCGTAACAAATGTAAAGCAACTGGTGCTTTCCATTGTGCGTCATTATAAAGCTTCCTCCCACAAAGAAGTGCTTCCTACAAGTTTTAGCGCCAATACAAGGATTTGCTTTGGAGATAAGGCTTAAGAAATTTCGACAACTCTTTATTTTCAGCCATACGTCTATTTTTAATCTCTCAAATACGAAAGTAACTTTGAAATGGTAGGAAAAAACGTCGCTCGAAAGATAAAAGTGATGATGTTACTGGAAACGTTGTCTTTCCCTCAGCTGTGTGTTACGTAACATGCCGGTCGTTTTAAACATGGCGTTGGCATAATGTGAACTGCAATTTACTAAATATTACTTCTCTAATAGCACGGAAATGGCAGGTGCTATATATTTAAGGCTTGAGCAGATGCTATTTTTCCAAAGTATAAACGTAAAGTGAATATCCGTCAATTTTCTGTATTGTTAACTGATAAAACTTGTCGGCAGTTATACGTTTTGCCGTTATATTTCCCCGTGGTGCCGGAGTGACACTCAGTTAATATATTTTACTATTTTTCATAGGATTTCTGCCTTGAAAGTCTAAATTTCTCCGCCTTCAACTTTTTCTTATTAAATGAGAGTGGTTCTAGTGAACAACATCACATATGGTAACTTTCAGACAATGAAATTTAATGTGTCGTTGATTTATAATCGTTGTGTCGAGATTTCTTGCACGACGAACAACTGGGAATGTACTTCCAGGATAAAAAGACTGTTAAGTTTCAGTACGCTAAGTAAAATATTGAGAGTAATATATGGGTATAGTTTTAAATCGTCAAATTTAAGGGTTGGCAAGAGCCCCCAAAACCAACATCTTGAATTTCGCGATTAAAAATGCTCTCAGATCACCCCCTCAATTTTGCTCCGAAAGTGTTAAAATGTTGCGGTGACAATAATTTTAACATGTCCTTTACATTCTGTAAAAGGATTCTGCTTGAGTGCTCGCACTTTTAGGATGCCCCTGACGTCATCATACACGTGCTCAATTCATGATTTTTACGTTTTTTCTCGTTTCAGGAAATGCCTCCAGGCATGCGAATACTGCTCACTTTCATCCAGGATAACCGGCTTCGCCTGGTTGACTGGTTCAACCAGTTTGACAAGGATCACAGTGGCGGGATATCCCGCGAGGAATTCAAAACGGGTCTTAAAGAAACCGGGCTTGTAATGACACAGGTACATGTATATTACTACATTTGCTATTTCCTTTGGATTTTGTTGTTGTTTTTGTTGTTGTCGTGGATGTCGTTGATGGTGCTGTTTCTTCATTCATGACCGTTTCTTTTCCTTTTTCAATTCAGCGTCAACTTGATCGTTTAATGGACTTCATAGACATCAATGACGATGGCGAAATAGAATTCAGGTAAAGGTTTTAGTTTTTTAAAAGATGCAACCAAAAACTTAAGTCAAGGCTTTGCGACATGCTAGCGACTTGTTGAATTCTCATCGCCAAACTTGAAACCCCGCTTCAAAATTCAAATTTGTTCTGCAAGTTAAGGTGTCCTTTTTCAATTTGAAAGTGTGGTTTTCAATTTGGCAAGGTGAAAGTTCTCTACACCTGCTATGATAGGCGGCTTTAATGGAGTTTGTTTTTCTCTCCCTCTCTGGCACAGAAGTGGTATTGTCTCAGTTTATGCCAGAAAAATGACAACAAAACTTGTCAACGCTCAATCGGAACTTGGCCGAGAAAATTTGAATTGAATTTACAAGTTGCTCCGGCAAACTGCCAGTCATAACTGAAACATTGTGTCATACTTTTTGCAAAGAACGTAAATTTAGCCGAAAATGGACTTATTCCAACGGCTGAAAAGGCCACGAATTCTTGTTGCGACCCTAGTTCTCAGCTGTTTCTAACGATATGTCTCTTCTCACACTCGCAGTGAACTTATACGAGGACGTGAAATCACCATACAGGAGATACGCCAAGAGAAGAAAATTGAAGAAAGACAAAGAAAGTTTGACGAGCAACGCATGCGCCTGCCTAAACTGGAAGGCTACGATTACGACCTTATGTAAAGACGGGAGACTGGGACAGAGAAAGCGTGCACGCGTGAAGGAACTGGGCACGAAACATATCCGTGTTGTTGGAGTGTTGATGAGTGAAGCTTTGCTGACAATTAATTAAGTAACACATTTGGAATAAATATTATGGTAACTCTTGTTTCGGTTACCTAGAGAAGAATAATTTCGGAACTAAAATATAGTTCTCCTCGAGATGGCAACTATACAGTTGCTAAAATCGCCATGGTCATTAACATCTTTATTGCATGTTCATCACGAACATACAAGAAAATTTCTAAGTGTGAATAGTGTGACACTGCCCTTGATTTTTCTTTTCGATTTTTCTGTACGAATCACTGCGTTTTTAGGTCGCCTAAAACCTGCAAATATGATCGTTTGTCATGAAGGCAGTTTCCGAATGCTGTTGAATTCAGTTTGCTGGTTTTTGTTTTTTCGTGGTACTTTTGTAGCCGTTTAATTTATCACAGATGTAATATATATCAGTGCTTTTGCACGTCAGACTAGCAGAGTAAGTTATTTGTACAGTAGGAAATCTTCTGGCGTATTATTTTGGCGTGGACTTTATATGTAAGTGAAAACATTTCATTGAAAAAAGTGACGATAAAAAAATAAAATCAATCGCACAAGCGATTGACCTGTTCACTGTATTGTGATGATTATTCGCTCTTTTAGTCATTGATACTTGTTTGTAATTAAAAAAATTAACATGGCACTCGTGTTTACAACCTGGAAAGTTTGAGGCAAGTATTTGGGAAAATTGGAAAATTCGAAACTTATGTGAATTTTATTTGGGATGCAGGCAAGGGGTTACCATAAGCACTTTCGAACTCTTCCACAGTTTCTCGATTATTTTACGCTTGTATACATTTCTTTTTTGATAAAATAAAGCGACCCAATAAAATGCAATGATGCATGTACCCATCATAGCCCCTTCATAACCTTGACCGTGTTTATAGCCCATTTTAGAGCGATTGGACTACCAATCGGAGCGAGCGTTATATAATCCAATCAGAGTGCCTGTTATATGGAAAATACAAACGTGCATTTCTCTTCTCTTCTCGTCTGTTTCTGTTCTCTGTTTCACTCTCTCTGCGGGGGGAAGCGGGGAATGATGAATTCTCTCAGATCCTGTCACGGTTTAATAAAAGCGGAATAAAATACTCCCGGTCCTAAGGTCTAAAGGATGCGATCTGCTTGAAAAAACCTCTTCGTCATTAGCACGTCAACTTGTATTGGCCTCTAACCCGGATTATGCGAGACTCCCTTAAATCCACCGAATTAAAAATTACCGAGCAAATTTGAGGACCTTGCAAGTTAGACGGGCCCCTTTGGAGTTAATAAGTTTCATTGAAGCTATAGGGATTGCTGAGCATATGTAGTTTAATTAAACTTAAGGTACAGGTTTTTGATTTGTAAAAAGTAACCGGCCCGAGCTAATGAATGTAGAGTGGTTGTTAAGGGCCGTGTATTGTTGAGTCACTCAAGCTTCGCGGGAACGTAATTAATTGACGTCAGTTTCCTCAGGTCACGCTACGCTTATTGCACGCAACATTTTCAGTTTCTTGGCCATGACTCAGCGAAAGTCTATTCAGCGCAGTTAGTTATGCCTGTCAATGACCGTGTCGATGTATTGAGACTTTTAAAAGATTGCGTGACCATTATACTATACTGACCAGAGCCGAATGACACAGTACACGTTTTTTTCCCGTCAAGTTAAGGAAGTGACTTTTCATTTTAATCACTGTGGTGGCATTGTGACGTACGGTCCTTGCAGAAGCAACAATTTCCCTTTAAATCAAAACACAGGATGATGTGTTGCCGTGGTTTCATCCGTTTCGCCTTAAACTATGACGTTATTATCCAAAGAACTCCAATTGTTAGAGAAGACGTCGTTTTTCTTCCTCTTAACTAAACAACGGGAATTTCTAAATTATAACATGAAAGAAATTTAGTAGAGGCAAGAAATGATTTCACAGTTCAAGTAGCAAAAAATATTCATTCAGATGCAAATTCAACTGAGCTATTTTAAGTATCCAGAAGAAATAAGAAGTAAACGCTGAAAAAAATATATCTAAAAAGATTCGATAAGACATCAGTTTTAGATCCGTAAACATACAGGTGAAAATGAAATATATCACTGAAAAGCTAACAAAATGCCAAATGTAATGAAATGGTTATCTTTCATGGAACGATCCGCTGATATTTTGCATAGATTTGAACTAGCTTGGCTTAAAATACAAACAAACCAGAAAAGAAATTGTCCATAATTGTAGATTTCCTTCAGATAAGTATAATTTCAGGACAGTATCATGAGTATTGAAGAAAAAATAAAGAAAATATATTTATTGACCAAAAACGCTGGACTAGATTAATATCAACGGCAATAATACGGCGTTAGTTAAAAAGCACAAAATCAAATACGACCCAAATACCTGTGCCTCAAAATCTAAAACCAGAGAACTCATGTTAAAAGTACAGCATTCCCAAAGACCTGTAAGTGTCTTCAAGAGGCTCGCCTGACAAACATGTTTAAACTTCAATGTTACATTTCTAAACAATGAATATTTAATCTGTCGTTCATGCATTTCATTTCTTACGCAAATTTTTCGTATGCAAAAACACACTGTTGTTTAGTTTACACAAATTACCCAAAGGACAAAGAGACAATTACATATTTTTTGCGTGACACTGAGATCTGATTGGTTTAACTTCTTGAATGACATCTACAAAGGTGGGCAGCTTTACAGGACTTTGCCGAAAAGGCGAAAACGTTAATGGCGGAGGTCCCAGAATTAGGGAAGCGCTTGTTTGGAGGTTTTATTGCTTCTTGAATTTAATGAACCAAACCGTCTTTCTGAGAGGTTCGTGTCATATTCTGTAGTGCTATGGCGACAGAATATAGGCCCCGAATGGTAAGTTGTTTATCAGATTTCCAACTGTGACTCGGCCAGGAATGTTGGTTTCACTGATTCTTCTTCGATTCCCACGTTGTGATCTTTGATCTGCCTGGATAGGAGCCTAACAGTTGTTTCCAAGCTTTCCTATCCCTCGCTTTTTACATTAGGTTGAAAGATATTACTTAAGAGATCTAATAAAAGCTTTCCGAAGGTTATATTGCTACGACGTTCTGTTGCCGGTTTCTGCAGTTAGTCAGATTTAGTTGATTGTGCTCTTCAGCTAACAGACGTGTATTCTGTTGTATGCCGTTTTCGTTTCAGGGCACAAAGAGTGAAGATGTGGCCGTCGACCCTCATACGATGGATTTTTATCAATCGCAAACTGAAGATATAGATATTCAAGGTAACCTACGTACACAACAGCAGCTTTTAGACTTTGAGAATCACTTTGAAGCGATGTCGTCTGCGAGTGGGAATATTGTTGACATCGCTCTGCCGGCTAATATAGGGACTTGTTCGAGTAGGTTGGTCAAAACCCCCTTTTGTAAGATTCCCATTGATCACTGCGGCAAATATAAGCTTACAACATTATTTTTGTTTTTCGGTAAGCCGATTTAAGAAATAAGCACGACTACAAAGCGAGAAACTATCGATATTGATGTTGTAAAATTACAAACAACGAAAAGCGACCGCTAAAGAAATTCATTGTTGTGTAATCCCGTTCATTGCATGACAAGGTACACGAATTTCTATCGCACAACCTCTCTCTGAACACTCTTAAATCTTGTGGCGACTGCCTTCTGAGCCAAGAGTCTTCAAGGTCGTTAAGCCTGATAGTGATTGAGAACTGAGACATGTCGAATCGTCGATCGGCACGGATATAATCTGGAGCATGTTGGATGAAGTTTGATTTCCCATCAGGTTCTTTAGAAAGATCTTAATGACCTCCCTGCCTTTCCCACAAACCTTGTTATTAAAACCGTCGAAGTAAACTCAAGTTTTGAGCCGGTTCCCGGGCATTGAGGAGCCGGGTTAATATTGGTCCTGTATTTTATAGCCGAGTGATAAACGAGATATTTCGCAGCTGTACTCCAGTATTGCACATAAAATTCGTGACGTCAAGTTTTCAACCAAGGGTCATCTATATAAACTGCCATGAGTTTTTATACCTTTCCTATATAAGCTTAAAACATCACAAGACATCCCGATACAGGAGAGATCCTTTGTTCTCTCTCATCAAATGGCACTGCACTAGCCATTTGAACTAATTACATTGTTTTGAACATTTATTTATGACTTGGTTGTCATATAATTGATATTTCATTTTAGTATGGAATATTGTGGTTGCAAACAGCCGGTGTTTTCTGTTAAGTTCGTTTTAATCTTATGACATTCTTCAAAAGTATAATTCTATTATCTAACACTTCAAGCTAGGCAGGGCAATTTTTTTAAAAACAAAGTACAGCTCGAAAATTTAATAAAACTTCCAAATATTTTTCCTGTCTTAATAGTATGGTATATTCCAAATTAGCTACAAAAAAAAAATAGTCATCTGTACAAAGTACATTCGCATTATATTATATATGCTGCTAATTTCAAGGGATAATTTAAAGTTTGTTAAAGTTTTGAGAGTTTTGAATATTCAATAGCATATAGTTTATTTCATGGCGTGACATTCCACAGAAAACTTTCTTTAATACATTTGGGTCGGAGAGCAAATCTTTTCTTTCGTCACTCCTTATATCTTAGATTCCTAGAAAAACACAATGTTTTGTATGGTTGATTTAGAGAGGGTGTATATCGTATGTAAAACTTTGGAAATTGATGGGGTCGAAGGTAATGCGTTTGTTTCGTGCCACCTGCGAGTCACAGACGCGTATATAGCGACAACACTTGATGTTCACGTGCAACAGTTTCGTCAACAGTAGAATTTGGCTCAAATTTTCTGTCAGTTAAAAGAGGAAACGGCGTAGAACATCGATATACCTTCACTGAATGCACCAATGGGCTTTCGCTGCAAGATTTCCGCTTTCAAATGCCAAAATCTACAATTATTTGCAAGAGTAAATTGGATATAAACCCTTGATACAAATATCGAAGTGCTAGTGCCAGTCTACCTGAGCGCTGAATAAAAACACGACGCGCACGCAACCGAGGTCCACACAGAAAAGCGTGAGGGCGAAACATGGAGATCAGACAACCGGTGAATAGCAAAAAAAAAATTTGTGATCAAGCTGTTTGGGTGAAAAATTATAACTTTCGTTATTTCTTCTAGAGCTACGATGAAATCCCTGGGCCCCTGGATAAAGGAGTGTCTATCACAAAGGGTTACTTTGGAGAACTCGACTATCAAAGTACGCATGAATACGAACAGTAGTGTTTTGCCCGGAACCGGCGCGCGCGACGTACAGCACACTTTATATCGACGAGGTTTTCTTTGTCATCACGTGTTGATTTTCAACAAAGTCATGCCCGTTTATTTTGCTTTCTTCTTCTAGATCATCGGCAGTTTTATGTAGGAGTTCATATTCCTCTGCGACCGAGAAAACACCATCACCATCAACGACATCACCATCACCGGCGAAGACATAGATCCCTCACACTCGATTCTACCGAGTCAGGTGAGAAATTGTGTTTACACTTGCTGGTTATTTCTGTAAAGGTTATGTATATAAGACATACATTATGTTTTTTTTTATCTCATGGGGGATTTTTCGTTTCCTTTGTGGTTGAAGGAGGAAGGTTTGGGAGAAATGAAAATTCTTTTAAGCGAAGTGTGTTTATATTATAGAGTAAATGTGAGTAGCAAGGCCGGGCGAATTTGCTTCTACCGCTGTAACGCGGAGCGTGGAACTTTTATTAAACTGTATGGATCGACATGACTAAACCTTTAAAGTGTTGTACGAATAAATTAGAATCTTTCCATTGTCACAAGCTTTTTTATCTCGTGTTACTTGTCAATAATCCTCTTCAATACCGGTAACTTGTTCATCGAACATTACGAAACTGACTTGATTTCTTCAGGTTTCACATTTCTTTATGTCACATGTTACAACTTATATTGCTGAGGGAAAGAAGCTGATTTCTGTGCTCCTTGGTTAAAACGCTTCAGTCTCATATTGTAGATTTTTTTGAAGCCCAAAATATCAATCGCATTGACTAGCAATGATTTCGTTATCATCTTGAAGTTTCATTAAGTGAAGCATGTGCGTAATATAAAGTCCCCATTACATCGTTGTTGTTAACTTATATACGATTCACCTCAATCAAGTGCGTCTGACGTTTGAAGAACTTTTATCTACCATGTGGAAACTCAAATACTGAAAATTATTTTTGTATTGTGAAGTGGCCAATGTTCACAAGTATCAACCACGCACAAAATTGCTCTCGTATATGTACAGCAAAAACGTGCGATAATAAATTTTGTTTTGTGGGCACGTTAGTTTTTCTTTGAACAACTTCTTTCAAGAATTTCTTCACCTGAGGTTTTTAATAAAATTGCATATATTTTGTACATGCTGAATTTGCTTTCAAGGTAACCTGTCGTTTGGTAAACAGTACATGTACTTGTACAGCTCTGAATGAATTTTTGGAGCACGCAGTTTAAATATATGGTTGAGTTGCTCTACTCAAAGGGTAGTTGTTGTAATCGAGTTTTGTTTTTCCCGGTGTTCAACCTCACAGCAGGCCATTAGGCACAATCTATCATTGTTTGAGAATTCCTTCCTTGAAACTGATTGTGCTTTTCCGTTCTATGACCAAGTAATTGTTGTTTCACTGTAGTTACATAATAACCAATCTAAAATGTACCTATCTTGTTGCTACAAATTGTAGCACGAAAAATTTTCTCCAGGGGCTATAGTTAATTGATTGGAATAATTAACGCGTTGTTTTCAATTAACAATTAACTCTGCCTGAAAGAAGGCATAATAATGCAGTTTTGAGGCAATCTTACCTACCTTATATTTTCTGGGTTGTTCTTACAATGTGTTGGAAACTAGTTGAATGACTTCTACAACTAGATACTGGTATTTTCTTAGTTTGTTTTTGTAGATCTCTACATGGGGTTTATTCTTAAATTTGTTTGTAATTTTCGTTAAAATGTACAAACCGACTGTGTTAATTTAAGCCAACCATCCTGCTTGTAAATACCCTGTTTCCCTTTATTTGATTAAAAACCACTTTATAATTAATAATGATTGCTTCTGGTGTTCAGCTTTTAATTGTTAATAACTGTTAATAAAAGGCAGTGATGATCAGTTCAAATACGTTTGTGATCTTCTCACTCCTTACACTCCGTCTCGTCAGCTACGTTCATCTTCTAAAGAACTTCTTTCCATTCCGCACTTCAATTTGAAAACATATGGCGCAAGATCTTTCTCTGTAGCAGCTCCTACACTCTGGAACACTCTTCCGTCTGACATCAAGAACAGCTCCTCAGTGTCCCTTTTTAAACATAAACTAAAAACGTTCCTTTTTAAGAAAGCATTTTTATAACTCTTTAGCGACATTTTTTTTTTATTTTTACTTTATTAGTCTTAAGTGTTTTTAATATTTCTAACTGTAAAGCGCTTTTGAACTTTTAGGATATTGGCGCTATATAAATATTTTATTATTATTATTATTATTATAGACATGAATTCTGGATCACAATCCAGATCTTTGGAGGACTGAGGAAAAGACAGGACGTTTTTGATTTTAGCCTGCAATATAGGTGTATTTTGGGTGAACATGGACCAAATATATCAGTGGTTATTTGATGGTCAGCATTGTGGTCTCTAGATTGAGGTGTCTGGGTCAAAATTCTGACCAGGGTCATTGTGTTTATGTTATGCTTTCAAGAAAGACTCTTGACCTTCATACAGGGGTATACATTGGTGCTGCAGCAACTAAGAGGGATATGACCGGCAATGGAAAAGTTCATGTATCTGATCCAAATTTTTATGGGAGAGGCAAAACTTAACTGCTTCATGCTAAATAACCCAGAGTCATGCGTGAACCTGTCTAACAACTAGGCTCCAAAAAGTCTTTCCTTTCCATTATTATTGTGGGACAGTGGAACCATGTATTGCGGTCACACCGTTATGCGGCCACTTTATTCTGGCCTGGACAAAAGCTTTGTCAGTCATTTTCTTGTTTAAAGAACTCCTTGAATATAACCAGACTTTTGTGGCCTGTTGACGACTAGATTAATGGGGTTCCACTGTACCAAATAATTCAATATGCTTGTTTTCCAGATACCGCAACATCCTCATTGCCGATAGACAAAGTACGCTTTATTCTTGGTGGTGAAGAAAATGAACAGGAACAACACAAGATGTTCACGGAGTTGGCAACATATCAATGCGACAAAGATGGAAATGAGGAGTGGAGGGAAATGGCACGGTGGCTGAAATTTGAAGAGGCTGTCGAAGAAGGTGGAGATCGCTGGAGTAAACCGCATGTCGGTACTCTGTCTCTCTATAGCCTGTTTGAGTTGAGAAGTGCCCTTCTACGTGGAACAGTTCTGTTGGACATGAACGCAAGCAATTTACCTCAGATTGCAGGTTAGTATCTGATAGAATAACCTTTTACCCATTCTCATAATGGATTGAAGCAACTTGCGTGTTATTTTCCATTTGAGTTATTTGAAACTTTTGATTTCAAAGAGTGATTAAAGGAGCTACATCACAGTTCCTGTGTCTTGAAAAGTATATCTTAAATTTTTCAAGTTCATCACTTGTAATCCATGTCAGTCTTCTACATCCTTGATCATCCTTGTTTCTTTATGGTTTATTAGTATCTTTGTAATGTTTCCCTATCTTAGTATACTATTATTTTCACACTGGAGGGTTTCCATCAATTTGAAGGTAATTCTGTACATAGCAAAAATAACTCAAAATGCCATGATTGAGTCTCTTTAGGGTCTAATGTATTTGTAATGACTCTTCTTCTTCTCTAAGATCTTGTCCTTGATGACATGGTGAATAAAAATTACGTGGAACAAGATAACAGACAGAGAGCTCGCGAAGTACTCTTGAAGAAGCATCGTCACCAGGGGGTGAAATCCTCGAAAAAGAAAAGTTCTACCATGAGCAGCTTTGGATCATTTGCAAAGAAAGCCTCATCAGCAGGTCTTAGTGAAATGTTAAAACGTTCAGACTCCTCGCAAAAGACAACAGCTCCTAAAACCTTGGAGGTAGTGGCAGAAGATCACAATGGTGGAGAATTCCCTCATTTGCCATCAGCTGCAGATTTAGTGGGAAAAGAGAAGGAGAGTGGACAGAATGGTGATGTGAAGCAATCAGAATCAGATACTGGCCTAGAAACGGTAACTCAAGCTGCAGTCTTATCGTTCATTATCATACTTCATTGATTGTTGCTCAGCTTGTACTAATTAAAATTCAAAATGTTCAAAACAGAAGAGAACAGCTGGTGCAAAACGGCTTGTGGTTGCCTTGATGCTTTGATCAGGCTGTGATTAATATTAGCAAAATTTTGCCATTTGCTTTTCTTTGCTTATGACTGAGTGGTTAATTATTGTAGGCATGTATACTCTCCACCCAATGAATTTCAGTAAGAAACATAAATCTACTAGTGAACTAAAATTTTAGCATTGAGAATGTGCACACAGAATGAAACCTAAAACAAGAATTATCTTGAAAGATGTTCTGGTATATCATTAACCGTGAAATCCTGGTTTTATTAAAAACTGCCGACTGGGATAGTTTACCACCCTGTTTGTGCTATATCTAATGCCTTTTTCTGTCATCTACGATGGTTTCTATTTGTAGCATTTCTTGCAAATTTATCTCTTTACTTAAAACTTTTAACCACCATGCAAGCAATTGAAAACATTGAATATTTTGTGTTCTGAATGTTGCATGAAGTTCCTATTGAATGAAGTTTTTAAATTATGGTGATACTAAAAGTACAATAACTTCATTTTGCATTTGATCTAAATGCAAGATTCTCATTTCAGTTTGATGCCAACTTCATGAAGAAGATTCCTCCTGGAGCAGAAGCATCCAATGTCCTTGTTGGAGAGTTAGATTTCTTGAAGAAACCAGTGACTGCATTTGTGCGTCTGGAGAATGCTTCTCTTCTGGGTGACCTTACTGAAGTGCCAGTACCCACACGGTTTATCTTTTTCATGTTAGGACCTCCTGGCACTCCAGGACGGTACTATGAAGTCGGACGTGCCATAGCAACACTGATGTCTGATGAGGTAAGTGTTTGTTAAATTCATGTTGGTAGATCATCCTGTTTACAGAACACAGGTCAACATTCAAGGCTTACATGTTAGGGTAATGCTTAGAAGAGTGATAAAAATAATGTATTTTGTTGCAAGCATTGTACATTATTTTGCCATTTGGTATGACATGACCTACTGTCTAAAGGAGAAGTCCTCTTCTGAGAGGTATTCAGTTCAATTCTTTTGTTTTAATATTGCTTAAGTACGGTAACTGACATGTTGTTTATGTGATAGGTTTTTCATCAAGTTGCTTACAAGGCTCACTGCCGTGAAGACTTGTTGGCTGGAATCGATGAGTTCCTAATGCAGGTATGTTTTTTGCCCTTTGTAGTCTTAATCGATCTAACTCAACTTGTAAGAGCGTAGGACTTTGGACTGTTTGTTGGTTGTTTGTTTGTTTGTTTGTTTGTTTTTTCTTGTTTTGCATTTAGTTTGAAAATTTAATAATATTTGCAAAATGTGTCAAAGAATTTATTGAAGAGCAATAATATTGTTCTTACACTTGCAAGGCAGCTTAGGCATTTAAAATTGGGAAATCTACTGAAGGTCTGAGCAAGTTCTGGAAAATTCTTCATGTAAAAGGGTTTGACTTTTATACTCTTACAATTTTATTTAAATTGTTTTTCAGGTGACGGTGTTGCCGCCTGGTGAATGGGATCCCTCTATCCGTATTGAACCCCCTGATGTGATACCTGAACAGGGTAAACGGCTTGAGTCAGCTAAATCTGCAGGTAATGGAGATGAAGAAGAGCATGACCCTGCGGGCGACAGAGAAGAACAGCTTCAGAAGACAGGAAGGTTAGAGGAAAAAAAAAAGTTAGATAGTAATATGAGTGCATAATGACGGAATGAAATGTTCTGACAGTTACAGTTTGCCAAGAAGCTCTTAGGTTCCTTGAACTCGCAGGCTTGTTGTACTTACATGACTTTGTATGATGGAAATGTTTACAGTGTTTTTTACATCAGTTGTGTTTTATTTGGCTAAAACTTTGTTTTACGATGTCTTCCAATTAGTTAACTGCTGAAAAGAAATTCTCCCGTTGTGGAGAAAAGTGTTGAGGATGGCTCAAACAATAACTGTGACTAGTCATCTAGCTGTTATCCAAAGTAATTGTCATCATTCCTTCTTGTTACACCATGGGGTACATAAGCCTTGCCCAAAGTAATGGTGCAGTACAAATAATTATTAATAACTACCCGATAGGTTGTGTGGAGGTCTTCTTGCTGATATCAGGCGCCGAGCTCCTTGGTACTGGAGTGATTTTAAGGATGCCCTCAACCCTCAGTGCATTGCGTCAATCATCTTTATCTACTTTGCTTGTCTCACACCAATCATTACATTTGGAGGGTTAATGGGAACAAAGACAGGGAAGAATATGGTAATTTGAGTTTTTTGAACCTCAGTATGTTAATATAATCAACAATTATTCCTCAAGCATGTGTTGGATATAAAATTGTAGATGGCTTTATTCATCTCATGTCAAACAAGCGTGAGTGGAATAAAAATTATCTCCAAAATAAAGAAAGCTAGACTAAAATAAAAATAAAAATGCCCCCAAAAATCATGTGTACACCTACCATATTTGTGGCACATGGCATAATGGCTTATAACCCATGATGGCTAAGCCAATGAAAGCTCTTGAATTGCATTATCCAATGATCCAGGGTTTAATAGTAATTATTGTCATAGTGGAGCCCCCTATAGGAAATACTGTTAATGGTACAAAAGTTCTGAAGACAATAACTCTCCAATAATGTCATGGCTGTTAGCATTAGTCCCAGAAATCCTGATGCTCTGAAATAAAGCAATTTCAAGCTTAACTTGACTTGTTAACAGATATTTACAGCAAGTTGAACCAAACCTACTGATTTCATTTGTTGTTGTTGTTGTTGTTGTTGTTGTTGTTAATGGAGCTTGTCCAAATAGCAAAAGACCCTTTGCATGATCCAGTCACACGATACAAAATCAGCCATGCTGGGATGCAAGTTGGCACAGTGGGACATCAAAAACAAAGAAACTATCACCAGTCCAGCCTGACTTTCCTTTGTTTTTGATGTCCCACTGTGTAACCTGCTTCCCAACATGGCTAATTCCACACCATGTGACTGGATCATGCATAGGGCCCATTACTGGTACTCTGTTCTTAACTTTAAAACTTATTTTCTCTATGTGTAAAACAAAAACACTGATTCCTTCCAATGGGGCAGCCCATACATGCACATGGTACATGTGCTCATTTGGGCTATATAACACCTTGAAAATTGTGGCCCTGCATGTACACAAGTAGCAGCTGACTCCAGAAGCAAAATCTGGTTCAAGTCATGTCCAGAACTTACTTTGTAAAAATATTTTTTGTTAAACCAAGGGGAAATAAAGCTTGTTGTTGTTGTTGAACGTAACAGTAATTTTAGACGAGCTTCCAAAAATGTTTATTGTGGATTTTAATCAGGGCTGGGCACCAGGCAAATTGACTTGCTGTGTGGCTGATTTTTGCGGCTTTGAGGATGATTTTGCCCTCCTTTTGACATCTAGAGAAAATTGTTTCTCTTTGCTAGTTATATATGTTTGTACATACAGTATATATTTTTTCATTGTAGGCTGCAATGGAGCAAATTCTCGCAGGAGGTATTGGTGGAGTTCTGTTCTCCCTGTTTGGTGGTCAGCCTCTTATTATTCTAGGTGCGACCGGTCCTATGTTAGTCTTTGAAGAAATTCTGTACACATTTTGTGACAAATTCGGCATGGACTATCTGCCATTCCGTTTGTGGATTGGCATTTGGACAATGCTGTACTGCTTTGTCTTGGTGATAACAGACGCCAGTGCGCTTGTGCGATATTTCACCCGTTTCACTGAAGAATCCTTTGCCACGTTAATTGCACTGATCTTCATTGTCGAGGGTTTCAAAAAGTTGTTCCACGTTCTACACGATAGCCCTGTTCCCACAACAGATTCGGATTATAGACGATACGGTTACATGGAAGAACATTCTTGCCTGTGCTTGCCAAAGCAATCTGATGATTTGCATTCATCCCATTCATCGCCAAACACATCATTTGTCAATGCGACCACCCTTACTCCCCTTGACTACTCAATGGGAGATTGTGCGAGATACGGCGGTGAACTTGTGGGAGAGGCATGTCACGATAATGTGTTCTTCCTGTCTGTTATCCTCGCCGTTGGAACCTTTTTCTTGGCTATTTCACTGAAGGGATTCCGTACCAGCTCTTATTTCCCTACAAAGGTGAGATTCTTTTGAAATTCATGTTACAGTGATTGCAGATGACAATAAAGTCACCTTCTATGATTAATAAGTTTATCAATGCGACATCCCTTGTTCCCCTGGACTATTCAATGGGAGATTGTGCAAGGTATAGTGGTGAACTTGTGATGACTGTTGAACAGGAAAACAACCTGGAAGGAAAAAAACAAAGACGTTTTCTTATCAGCTAGTGATTAAGTCCTTACCTTTGTCACCAGAAAAATCACTGAAAAATTAGTTAATCTACCAATATTTCAGGAATTGTTTAATTTGTTCAATCAATGTTTTTTTTCTGCTTCTTTCTCATAACAGGTCCGTGCAGTCGTCTCAGACTTTGCCATCTTAATAAGTATAATGATAATGGTTGGTGTAGACCTTGCATTTGGTGTCAACACACCAAAGCTTGATATTCCATTGAAATTCCAACCCACAAATGCCGAGGAGAGGGGATGGGTGATCCCTCCACTGGGCAAGAACCCTGTGTGGACGATTCCGGCCGCAGCCATCCCAGCGTTACTTGCAACTATTTTAGTTTTCATGGATCAACAGATCACGGCTCTGATCGTGAACAGAAGAGAACATAAACTTAAGGTACGCCTTGTACAGTACGATGCTTGTATGTTACCTGTTCATTTTCTCTGTATGTTAGCCAAGATGGCACATGTATCTGATATCAGCCTTTTTCTTGTGTTGTGCAGGGTATCTTTCAGTATAGCATTGAGATTTGTTGATGGAGCAGCAGGGGAGGGTCATGTGTCAATGTGTGTGAATCCCAGTTGGATAAACACTCAGGTTCATAAATTAACTGTTGAATAAGATGGAATCAGTGTACTAATGTAATCATGGTTTTCCTCTGCAGAAAGGAGCTGGTTACCATCTTGATCTCCTACTTGTAGCCATCATCATTGGTATCTGTTCATTGCTGGGTTTGCCGTGGGTAGTTGCCGCGACTGTTTTGTCAGTTGGTCACGTACAGAGCTTGTTTGTTGAGTCTCAATGCACAGCGCCTGGAGAGAAAGCTAAATTTCTTGGTGTAAGGTGCGTTGATTAAAATTCCTTTTTTTGACCCCAGTTTTCTAAAATATGTTGATGTAATATATCAAAAATGAAAGACTGTGTTTGACTACATTTCCAAACACCGAGAGGAGAGTTGAAAAGGCCTCGCGCACGATGTTGGTGTACAAATCAAAATTAGCAAAAATCGGACGAAAATTTGTTTTAGAAATGCTGTAATTCGCAGGTTATTAATTTTTTTCTCTTCAAATGAGCACCATCTTGTAGCCATTTTCATGTAGTTTCCTTCCATCTTAGCTACGTCTCAAAAGCGCTTGTGCCTTTCTTGTAAGGAGTCAAAATCACACATACCCTCCATTCTAATCTTCGCAAGTAGCGTAACACATCGGGCCGTATTTTACGCTATTCTTATCGCGCCCATTGCAGGCGCGATTTGCCATTTTTGCCTATTTGGCAAATTTTGCTTTTTGCCAAAATCGCGCACGTTACTCCTTTTGGTGGTTTTTGCTTTTGCCTTTCGCGCCGGCAAAAACATCGCGCCCTTTTGGCTTTTTGCGTATTTTGCCTTTATTCCGAGTCCAGCAAACTGAGTTGGTTCAATTCCGAATGTAAGCTTCCTTAATCATAATACAGGTTTCGCAAGGCAAAGCGTTGCAAATTATTGTTAAAGGAGCTCTTTTGAATCACAAAAATGGAATCACAAAAATGGAGAAAAGCGTTCCCAGAACGCAAACTATAACAGAACGCCACATGCTAGTAAGTTACGCTATATATCGCTATCAGGGTGCTTACCAAGGATTTGGAAACTGTAACTTTTAACACACGTTTGTCCAATTTTTGTCCAGCCCGGCAATCTTGAGAAAATGACAGAACGATTCATCTTATGTCTTTTTTTATTTCTTTTCACACGCACTAAGCAAACAAGTTCCCTGCATCTTCTTGTCCATTTCGTGTTCATCACGGCCATTTTGTTATTTACAACAAGCCCAAATTATGTCCAAATAAGGAAATGGATGGACGAGTCGAGTTAGACTGGGATTGAAAGGTTTCCCCATGAAGAGAAAACAAAACAAAACATCGACGTGTTGGTTGACCCTTATTACGGTGTTGTTCGCCAACTTTGCGGAAGGATCGGCGAGGATAACGTTCAATCTCAACTGAGCATTCGCCTGTGAAAATAGCATCACTAAAAGTATCATAAAATGCTCGCTTCGGCTTTTTGTCAGTACTTTGCACCGCTCGCGTACCCCAGCCTTTATTACGGTGTTGTTCGCCAGCGCTCTAGCGGCAAAAGCGCCACGAGGCAAAATTAGCAAAACGACAAAATGGCAAAAATAGCGCGGGCCTGACAGGCAAAAAAAATGCGCGATGCCGAAGGCGCGATTGGCAAAACGCAAAATTTGCGCGAAAGGCAAAAAAGGAAAAAAGTGCTCGAAACGTGCGAACAAAGGCGCGATAAAATGACAAAGCTTTTAAATTAAAAACGTGGTCTCACGCTAGTTTTTTAATCATATTTTTTTGACAGATACAACCACAAATGAAAGAATCCCACCATTTTAAAGCAAAATTTAGGTGTACTTTGGAGACACCTTCTTGAATTGAATTGTTCACACTAAGAAGTTAAAAATTACAATAATGCACTTTCCGTTTTGGTCAAAAAGTGGGGGAAAAACGGCACTTTTTGCCTAACCTGTTTTCCGAATTTTGTTATTGTTCTTCTAATAAATCTCTTTCAGACGGAAAATTTCGCTTTTTAGGGTGCACATAGATGGAACTTTAATTCTGCGAAGTTTTACGACCACTGGCTTTAAGAATGACGATTTCAGATTTTTTATTATTTTGCACTATTTACATTAATTTTTTTTAACAATCGATCCATAAATAAATATTACATAATATTAACAACAAGAACACAGAAAAAAAATTACAATGTAGCTAAGCTATGTTCTAGTGGGTGACAAAACTCACTCACAATTTAGAAACTTCCAATTGACATGCACATGTAACTAGATCTATTATTCATCTCACAGGGAACAGCGTGTTACAGGAACCATGATTTTTATCTTGATTGGTTTAACTGTGTTCATGTCTCCAATCTTAAAGGTTTGTATTATCAAATTATTCACTGTTGTTAAACATTTGTTATATTCTTTGTTGTGCAACTGATGTCATAAATCCATGACGATGATGATGATAATGCATTCTCTTCACAGTTTGTACCAATGCCTGTTCTTTTTGGCCTCTTCTTCTATATGGGAGTTTCCGCACTCAAAGGATTGCAGGTAAGCACTGTTACACTAGGTTCCTTTGAAGTAGTAGTTAAGTTTCTATCAAAGAGGAAGAGTTAACTTGAATTATTTTGGTCGCTCTTTGACCATCCAGGTAAACTCTCCATATATGCAGACATCTGTGTGTGGATAGTGTGCAGTATGTAAAGTTAAATTTCTTGTAGACCATGCCTGGGAACAGTAGATGGGTGTCCATGTAGATTCGCAGTAATTACATCCTCAGTGGCAGTACAGAATATTTAATAATCCCTTGTATTTTGAGGTAAAATCTGATTCGCTGTGTGTTCTATCTAACAGTTCTTTGAGAGATTAAAGATCATTTTCATGCCAATCAAGCACCAGCCTGATCTGATGTATTTGCGCCAAGTCCCGGTCAACAGAATCCATATCTTCACATTGATTCAGTTGTTTTGTTTGGGTGTACTGTGGCTCATCAAGTCCACTGACGCTGCCTTAATCTTCCCTGTTATGGTTGGTACTGTTTTGTTGTTACATGTAACATAGTTTTTAGATCTCCCATTGTGTGGGCATATTTAGACTTAAGAGACCTTTTGAAGTGGAAACGGGGGCTTATTAAGAAAAAAGCTCTTACTAGATTTTAAACGTGATTGTAAATTGTAACATTTTGCAGTGAAATTCCAATTTTTGGAAACACCAAGGGAAACAAACATTTGAATAAAATATCAGGTTGTTCGAAAAATCAGGAGTAAAATTACAGTGTTTAATTTAGGACAGGGAAACAACTTTTTCTTCCAAGTTATCAGGAAAGTTGAAAAATAGAGGGTTTGTGAAATCAGGATTTCACTGTTTTTTAAATGGAATTTGTCAACACTTTCTGAAGAAATCTCTCGTAACATACAGGTGTTGATGTTGGTCGCTGTTCGCAAAGTGATGGAGAAAGTTTTCACTCTTCACGAGCTTGAAGTTTTAGATGATTTAATGCCGGAGAGCATTAAGAAGAAAAAAGCAGAAGCATTGCATAAAAAGGATGATGACTACGAGTATGATGAAGATGATGATGAGTGTTGCCATCACGACGATATAGATGGCAAGAAGGTAAAGGCACATGTGCACTAGAATGGGTGTGCCACACCCATAAAGATAGGTACTGTAATTAATACCGAGTTCATAGGATCGCAATGTGAACAAAGAGCTATGTATGCAGTGCCCTCCACACGCAGTGAGTGCCTGTAATGTTTCTAGTTACCATTTTCTGTTTGTCGGAAACGTGCACCTCTCAACTTTAAAATCAAAAGTTGTTCTCTGTTTTCCAGGATTTTTTCTGAGGCTAAAACTGATTTTAAAAACTAATG
This sequence comes from Orbicella franksi, assembly GCF_964199315.1. NCBI lineage: Eukaryota > Metazoa > Cnidaria > Anthozoa > Scleractinia > Merulinidae > Orbicella > Orbicella franksi. The sequence continues at coordinate 3,926,279 of NC_138150.1, forward strand.
TTTTGGGAAGTTTGACTTTCCTTCTTCAGAAATTGAAAAAAAAAAAAAAAAACGTAAAGTCAATATGGCAGAGTGATGTATTTCTTTGCTTTGTAACCACTCCTTGGGGCATCTCATGACAGTTACATGAAACAAAAGTCATTGTGAAAATGCACGGCAAATGTGGCTAAAAGACACATCAAGAAAATGACATGAATATGAGATATCACGGTCACTATTTCCATCTTTGCCTATGGTCCTTTCATTAAGGCCATTTTAGTAACCATCTTTCTTGACTCATTGAGAGGCATGGTAGTCTCATGGTTAGTGCGCTCATCTCGGATCGAACGTTCTGGGCTCGAGCCTTGGCCGGGGAAATTGTGTTACGTTCTTAGGCAAGGCGCTTCACTCTCACAGTGCCCCTCTCCGCCCAGGTGTATAAATGGGTACCAACAAACTTAATGCTTGGGGTAACCCTGCGATGGACTAGCATCCCATCCCGGGGGGAGTAGAAATTCTCTCAGTCGTTTCATGCTACAGAAACCGGAATAAGCTCCAGCCTGTTGGGCCACTTGGCTCGTATACAGACTTAACCTTTACCATCTTGACTTATACATGATTTCCCTGTTCAGGAACTAGTTGATGGTAAAGAACTCACTGAAGGGAAAGAACTGAATGGTAAAGCAAATTGTGAAGTTCCCTTCAACATGTCAGAAGAGATGTGCAAGACCGGACTGTGGAAAACGTTTGTGAAGGATGGATCAAGGACCAAGCCAGAGCACAGGAAAGGCAAATCAGGCGACAAACACAAGCATAAACATAAACACCATCACAGCCACAAAAATAGACACAATCGGCACAAGAAAGACCGCGAAGAACGTAAAGAAGACGAGGGATTATGGATGCTTGGTAAAAAGACTGAGGGTGATGATGATGACGAAGGAAGCGACGAAGGAAGCGACGCAGAACTACAAAGAAAACTTTCGACCATTAACGAGGACAAGGCTGATGTTGTGATTGACATGGGGCAGATTCAGAAATCTCTTCTGGAGCAGACTGATAATGGTGATGTTCCGATGGTCGGTGAAGGCAACAAGGAAAGTGACAAGCCAGCGGGTACTGCTGAAGATGTTGTCTGAAGTGTTTAGAGGGTAATCATCCTTAATAATATGAGCCAGGTAACAACACTGTATCCATACATGTAAATGAAGCAGTGTTTGTTTTTATACTCATCAGTAAGAACCCTGTTGTATGTAATTAAATTCTTTGGTAGTAATTATAGTTTTAAAAATATACATGATAGCTCGCCTTAAAACCAGTTTTCAAAATTGAACTTTCTCCACTCAGACATGATCATGTGATGTCACTACATTGTAGCTATTGAATTTTTTTAATAAATAGTGTTATGTAGACGTGTAACAGTAAACAGCCAAAGATTGTTTTTCTGCAGTTTTGGATGAACTGTGTGGCAAAAATGATGGAATAGGCAATTAAAACACTTCCGAATATAAGAAATAGGTTGCATCTGAAAACATTACCGCATTCTGTTCTTAGAGATGGAGTTTAACAGTGGTAAAAGAGTAAATTATATTCTAAGACATTGGCAACTTTTTTATGTTATCTTGTCTGAGAGGAAATGGTATCTTAAAAATATAACCATGCTTATACTTAGGCAGGTATGTTAAATGGTAATTGTGATAAGTAATTCAAGGTGATATAGTTGGCATTCAGAATGCTTGATTGGTCGTTACGTTTCAGCATAATTTTCTTGAAGGTAGATGTAAACAACCATGTAGATAGTCCATGTAGGTTTGGATTTATTAGATTTGCGTAAAAACAATTTTTTTTTCCTCATTTGTGGTTAATCGCACAAGAAGAAAAGCTAACTTCTGGTTTATAATTAGAAAACAGGCCAGTAAAAAAAGGTCCAAAAAATGAATAAAACCAACGTAATGTCGTTTTTATTCAAACTTGTGTAGCACAGAGAAAAATGGTATCATTTCGTGGTTTCTGCTGTGTTAAAATAAATTTCAGTATTTTTGTATTTTTAGTAAGGCAAAAACGGGGGCAGGCCCTCTTATAAATGGTTTCATTTCTTCGCTGATCGCTTCCAGGCATCATTTGGCTGGTCACGCAAGGCTTTTCGAAGGGAGGATTGCGTGACAGCCCAAAATATGGCAAAGGTCATGGTATCAATGTAAGTGGCTTCACTTCCCTTTGAGTTTGTGTAAGTTACACAGTTGGAGTGAAGTGAAAGCCAAGAATTCAAGTAAAAAGTTTAAAAAATAAATCTATAGATTTCAAATACACCCTTTTTGACACTAGCTTAATCAATGTGGGACACGTTTCCAACAATCTTGTATTTGCAAATTTGGAGAGAAGTTATTTATTCCAACTTTACACAGCAATTTAGAAGCAGATATCACTTTTGTAACACTACATTGTACGCAGTTTGTCTGTTTCTAAATCAGTCCTTTTTGGCATTTGAATTTCCAACGGCTTTTTCAAAACATCCTTAATATTTTACTGTACGTATTGGAGTAATTTTTATGAAATCAAAACATCTGTACATCAGGCTGACATAATTTGGTGTATCCATGTGATAATTTGCATTTCAGTTCTTTATGCTCGAAGTGGTACCTTCTTGTATAACATAGTAATTTTGTCATTCAAGAAGGTAGATAACATAATTGAGATTTTGCCCGAAATATGAATTATTTATGTCTCGGGTAAAATCTCAATCATGTAATCTATGTGGACGTTGAAAACATTGTAAGTCTGTAAGTTTCATTTTATTTCATTATGAACAGTGAAGGGTGATGGACTAAGGCCAAAGGTATATATGTTGTGGTTTAAGTTTGCTTTAATTTCAATATTTTAATCAGTTTTATTTTTATTTTCCTATGCTTGCGAGCGCAGTAACGATTATGACAGATAAATGAAAGTAATTATTGGCCTGAAAACCGTCAAACCAAAATCAAATTTCAACCACAATGTGTAAACTGGATTTTTAAATACCTATGTACAAAGTAAATCAAGTTGTGAAAATTAAGTATTTATAGCACAAAACACTGTAATTTAATTCAAATCAGTAATGACGTTTGCTGAGGGTCTTTTGGAGGGGGAGGCCACCATTATTTAGCGTATTATTTTAGTTAGTGTAATTTTTTGTAACTTAAAGTACGTTAAAAACGTCCAATGGAAACAAATTTGATGGTAACACGATTAGTCTTTGTCTTTGCTTAAGTTTACGTAAACTTTTTAAGGCACTTTTCTTTCCCAGGAGCCTAGATATGCTCCAACATTGAGTCACAATTAGAAATACAGCAGTTGTGAACTCGGCAAGTAATTGAATAAGCTAATTAGGTAATTAATACATAACTAAAAGGAGGTTGGGGGAGACAAATGTCTGTCTATGGGCGTGAGTTTTAGAAAACCTGACAGAGACGTTCAACACTAGTCCCGAGAATTGTACACTAAGAAAAACAACCAATGAAAGATTCCTTGCATCTCTGTAGAGCTGTGCAATCAGTTTGGAAAGGTTATACACTCGAAGCGCGGACGTTTTTCTCGGTTAACCAAAACTGACGCGTGGAGGGAGACATTTGTTCGCTCGGGTTAAACAGTAAGCTGTTGAGTCTGGTTGTCTTGATGGAGAAACATTGCATTAAATAAAACTTGTGTCATTTCAAGTTCCACTTAAATCAAACCTATGCTCATTTTGTGCAGGTCTTGTTGGACATTAAATAAAGTTCACTCGTTCACATGATGACTACTTTTTTGTTGTATTGTATAACTGCTTAGTTTTTTTTTTTGGGGGGGGGAGGGGTTAGGGAAGGTGTTGTACAAAATATGAAGTGTTCTCAAAAAATTAAAATCGACGGCGATTGTCGGCGAAAGAACGCGTGCTCTTCATGAAATTTCGCGCCAAATCGTGTGAGCGCCAAAGCTTCTGTGTTTGTGTTCCTGAGGACTAACCCCAAGGACCCTTTGAACTTAACTTCTATTTAACCGTCCTCGCATTGGCATGTCTGACAAAAAACGTCTATTCCCTTAGCTTTTTACTTACAACCATATATATGAAAAAGAACCTATTACAACATAAGCCATTGGGAGGTCTTCAAAACAATTACGGGACCCCATACATGATAGACCACCTAAATATTTAGAAATAAAAAAAATATGAAGCCTATCAAAAAGAAAAACGTGGACACGTCACTTATCTCTCGCTAAAAACTAAATGCTCCCTCGCACCTTTCTTGAAATTGGCGATAGTAGTAGCCTGTTGGACCGACAAGGGTAGAGAGTTCCACTTGTCTACAGTTCTGTTAAAAAGTTAAATTTAAATAAATCAGTTCTTACAGAATTCTTCAGAGTACATTCATCTTTTCCCCTTAATGAATATTTATCAGATCTGAGAAAAACTGCGCAAGTGTAGCAGCTCTCATAAGCTTGTAATTTTATTTGTCGTCATTGCAGCAGCTGCTATTGTTTCAGGGCTGTGTGCATTGTTTCTGTTGTTTGTTTTATTTTTCTCTCAAGGGGTATCAAGCAATTCATGTGAGACCTTACGAGAGCTGCTACAGGACCCAAAAACTGTACGTAAAACTGATCAAAGGTCTCGTACAACGCGCAATTTAACTTGTGAATGTAGTAGATAGAGGATAATAGATGGGCGTACGTAGATATGGAATATGTCTTCGAGTGTTCAACTCGGTATCTCACGAGTGAGTGCAGCGAACGAGTGACGTATAAAGTTGAATAAGAGAAGAGATATTTCATGTCTAATAATAATAATAATAATAAAATATTTATATAGCGCCAATATCCTAAAAGTTCAAAAGCGCTTTACAGTTAGAAATATTAAAAACACTTAAGACAAATAAAGTAAAAATAAAAAAATGTCGCTAAAAAGTTATAAAAATGCCTTCTTAAAAAGAAACGTTTTTAGTTTATGTTTAAAAAGGGACACTGAGGAGCTGTTCTTGATGTCAGACGGAAGAGTGTTCCAAAGTGTAGGAGCTGCTACAGAGAAAGATCTTGCGCCATATGTTTTCAAATTGAAGTGCGGAATGGAAAGAAGTTCTTTAGAAGATGAACGTAGCTGACGAGACGGAGTGTAAGGAGTGAGAAGATCACGAACGTATGAAGGTGCCAGATCGTTTAGGGCCTTGTACGTGATGAGTAGAATTTTAAAGATGATACGATAGTTAACAGGAAGCCAGTGGAGATTAAACAAAATAGGTGTGATGTGTTCGTGTTTTCTAGAGAGGGTGATGAGACGAGCAGCGGCATTCTGGACGTGCTGTAACTTTTTTAAAAGACAGTTTGGTAAGCCATAGAGTAGAGAATTACAGTTATCCAATTTTGAAGAAAAAAACGCATGAACAAGTATTTCAGTGGTGGTCGATGACAGGTACTTCCTTATATTGCTGATATTACGGAGATGATAAAAAGATGATTTGCAAATACTTGCAATATGTTCATTAAAACGAAAATGATGGTCAAAAATGACACCGATGTTTCTTGCTTTCTGTGACGAGCAGATGGTTTCATCGACGACAGAGATTTCTTGAAGGGTTGGTCTCGGTAGATGTTTTGCGGAGATCACTAGAAGTTCAGTCTTATCCTTGTTAAGTTTAAGACGATTAATCAACATCCAGTGATCAATCTCACGTACACAGCGCTCGATGTTGGACACAGCTAAATCCTTATCACTGGGTATAGTTGGCTGAAAGGACAGATAAAGTTGTGAATCGTCAGCATAAAAATGATAACTCAAGTTGAATTTTTTTACAATGTCTGAAAGGGGTGAAGTGTAAAGAACGTACAAAATGGGTCCCAACACTGATCCTTGTCTACAAGCAACCATGTATTATTTTGTTTATTATAGACATACTGATAACGATGTTTTTGGCTGTTTTCCGAAGATTTCCGACCACTTTCCGAAGATTTCTAAAAATTGTCCGAAGACTACACAAACGTTTCTGAACATTTTCCGAGATTTCCGAAGATTGCCGAAGGCTTTCGGGGAAGATCCGAAGATGTTTCGATCATACACCAACAAATCTAAGTACGGTTTAAGGGTCAAACACGACATCAGTGAAGTCATCGATATCTTCACTAGTGAGGATATGGAAAAGTCCCGGATGTAGTTTCGTATGAATTTTACGACTGCTGTATTTTCCAGTAAATAATACACATGAAAAAATTACTCGATTCTGATTGGATGAGAGCAGTGCAGTTCAAGCGTAACACCCGTGCAAAAAATGTAACACCAGTGTAAATTACACATCGTAATTCTGGATTATAATCGGCCGAAAGACAATAGGAAATTTTCTAAGCCGATGATATCACGTAAAATGATGGCGAAAATTTTCTACGGAAACTTTGAAAAACGTTTTCTCGAATAAGAAAAAAAAGGCTTCAAGAAAGATCTTCCGGCACTTCCCCCACGCGAATTTTTTCATGTTTATGTTATTAATAAGTAATCATACGGTTTTTCTCGTTCCATTTTGAAAAACTCACACGTGCAAATTAATTCCAAATTGAACTCGAAACCGTATGATTACCTGTACAAAACACTTATACCTATATAATAAAAAGGTTTTCCATGCGTAAAATTAAAGATAAATGGTCTGGAAAAGCTCAAGAAAAAAAATGATGTCGGGTCGTAAAATGCAAATGAAAAGTAGCTCAGTTATTGAATCCTACATATTTGACAGTTGAACAAGGGTTAAATTTTGATATCTTTATTGAAAATGCACTCAAATCCTAAGCTTATTTACAGATACTGTTTATAGCATAATCAGAAATGTTACTTATGGTTGAATAAGAAGTTCTTTTCTCCTATTTATAATAATGCCACACAACACGGAAGTGTGCCTGGAATCAGATCTTTGAAATACAGAGCCTTGTGCACACAAAAAACGCCTTTAAATATAAATTCGTATACAAAATGGTACAAAAATAGCGTTCGAGTTAAATATATTAGTAGCTTTTTTGTACAGAAAATTACTTTTTTCTCTCTTGAAGTTATAATTACTTTGTAAAACTTCGATAAATTATTTATTAAACGTAATGTATCTTAGTTGACTCACGTATCTTGCACACATGGTAAATAAGTGAAATCCTTCATCGAGAAACAAACTAATTGCCTTGTTTGAAAATTTCTAAACGCTCGGTCTTGCACTCAGGGTAAATATGTGATATCCAGCGTCGATAAACAAACTTTTTGCCTTGTTCGAAAACTTCAAAACGTTCGGTCTTAAAAAGTATTGCTTATGATAAATTATTTATTAAACGTAAGGTCTCTTACTTAAGTATCTTATTGCACACAGGGTAAATATGTGATATCCAGCATGGACAAACGAACTTATTGCCTTGCTCGAAAGTTTCAAAACGTTCGGTCGTGAAAAGCATTGCTTGTGATGTTTTAACTGTTTTTGTAATATTATTTTCTTATAGTAAAATGTAACTCGACGGTTCAATTTTTCATTTGCAAAGTCGTTAATGTCTTTTCATTAATACGTTGTATATCCAGGTTTTCTAGTTCCACTTACTCTCTCGGAGAGAATATGCTTTCTCAGGGACTTCATGTCTTTCATCTTGAGTTTAAGAAGGTTTCTCAGTCGTTCGGATTCTTTTCTGCTTTGTTTGATGGCGTCAAGCAACTCTGATTCCTGCCTGGATCCAAAGCTTCCACTAAGCTCTCCGCGCTTCTGCAGCATGTTTTCCATCTGAGCGCATTTAAGGTCGGCATGCAAGCTGCCTAACTCGAGGTGATAACTCTCTTTCAGCATCCGCAGCTGCTCCATAAGGTCAGTAATCTGCCTGGTGCGCTCGTCAAGCTGGTCTTTCATGATCTCCAACACGTCACTTTTCTCACTGGTATGCATTCTAGTTGCCTGGAGACGGAGCTTAAGGTTGTCAATTTCCATGTCTTTGGACTCGAGCGCGAGCTTGGACGCAATTTCGTCAGCGTGACGCTGCTGTTCACTGGCTTCTTGGATGATCCGTACCTCTCGTTCCAGGGCCTCCACGCGTTCTTGTAAGAACTTGATCTCGTTCTCATAACGCGTGCGCAGTCGCTCAAGCTTCTCTTCCTTCGATTGGCTGGCGTTCTTTTGCTGTTCCATTTCGCTCAAGACAGACTTCACTTCTCGTTCCCAGCATTCTCTTTCGATTACATAACTCTGGAGTTTGCTATTGGTGGATGTAAGGTCGAGTTTCAACTCCGATTCCCGGTTGTGCTTCTGCGCCAGGTCTTTCTTCAGGAACTCGTTCTCTTTCTCTGTAACTTTGAACTTGGTGAGGCTCTCATTGTGCTCTCTTTCTTTGTCCTTTAACTCCTTTCCGAGCGACTCGGCCTCAGCTCTGAGCTTGCCAATCTCCAGCTGTTTGCGCGCAGAATCAGCGCATGCGCTACTCTGGACCTTGATCATCTGTCGTTTAAGATTCTCGATCTCGTGGAAGGAGTTCGCAGCTTTGCCTTCAGCAGTGTTCAAGTTTTCTTCCGATTTATTCAGCATCTGTTGTATGTGATCCTTCTGTTCAAGGACCCCCTTCAACTCACGATCGAGGATCTCCTTTTCGCTTTTTACTTCGTTCAGTTGACCACTAAAAGTACTACACAGCTCTTTTTCTTTCTGAAGCAATGCCTGAAATTGTGAGCACTCCTTCTTCGTGGCGTCTAATTGATGTTTTAGGATCTCGTTGGTTGCTTGAAGGCTTCCTCGCTGGATCTCGAGTTCTTCGCATTTCTCACGGGAGTCGTCTAATTCCTTTTCTGTTTTCTCTAACCTTGTAGCTTTGTCTTTCACACTGTCCTTCAGCGCTGTAATTTCGTGATCAAGGTTGGCTTTATCCACAGCTTTTTCCTTGCAGTCGTTTTCCAAGCTTGCTATGCGTTCGTCCGCTCCGGAGAGCTTTGTAAATAGCTCCGTCTTTTTCTCGTTAGCGGTGTCGTACAACTTTTCAAGCTCGTCGATCTTTAACTGGCTGGCGAACAGCTCTCTCTCTTTATCTTGAATGAGTTGCTGTGTTGCTCTTTCGTTTGCTTCCAGTTCAAACGTTCTTCTCTTTAACTGTAACATGTTTTCTTGGAGTGCGTCAGACTGTTGTTGACTTCCCTTGATATCGCTCTTTGCATCGACGATCTGCTTGCGCGAAGATTCCAAATCCTTGGCGTACCTTTCTTTTTCTTCCTCAGCGGTCTTCAGCTTGACCTTTGCTTCTTCCAAAGCTTCCTTCATATTCCACAGTTCTTTCTCGAGCAATATCTTTTCTCCCTTAGTTTCGGTAATTTCGTTATCCTTCTCTTTCTCCATCTCCACGCTTTTAAGTTTCAATGCTTCTAGGCGCCTTCTCAATCTCTTCACTTCGTCTTCTAATTTCCCCTTCTTCTTTTCTAAATCCTGGAGGTACCTTTTCACCTCCGATGCATTGTTCCTCTCTTTTTGAAGACTTTCGTCCAGACGCGCCATTTCGTCTGATTTGGCATTCAACTCTTGTTGGAGAGTTCTATTATCGTTGAAAGATGACAGACACGCCTTATGGAAAGAGTCCACTACGTCTTTCATTGATGTGTTTAAAGGTGTAACCGGTCGGGCGTCAACGCCATCAGTTCCCTCCTCATCATCTCTGGCCATAAACTCTGATGAAGGCAACTCAGCAAAGTGTTCACCGCTGTTTGTGGCTTTCATTTTGCGTACAACATTCATTTTGGCTTGCGCTTCAGCCAACAAATCTTCAATCTCAGCGTTTCGCTCCTGGAGCTCTTTTTCCAACCAGTCTACCTTCTCAGTAGTGAGATCAAGTCGCTCTTTAAGGTCGTCGTTTTCGGCGCAGGTTTTTGTCAGTCCATCTTTGGTCTTGGCAAGCTCGTTTGTCAGGTTTGTGTTCTGCAATGACAAATCTTCCAAAGCTTGGTCTCGTTTGGTTACATCGGCGCTGAAAACTCTCTCCTTCTCGCCCATAACTTCACTGGTCTGTTTAAGATCATCTTCGGTCTTCGTTAACGTTGCCTGAGTATGCTCTAAATCTCGCTCGAGGTTGCCGCGTTCTTCGATCACCTTTTGATGCAGTGTCTTCAACTTGTTCATCTGGTCGCTCCAGGCTGACACCTCTTTCTCGTTGGTTTCTCTCTCTGACTGTAGCGTCTCCTGAAGATGTTGGATTCGCTGGGCGCTAGTGGCGCACTGTTGTTTAAGTTCTTTGTTTTCCGCTCGTAAGTTGTCTATGGTCCCTTCAGCTTCCGTCAACTCGTTCTGACTGGTCCAATACTTCTCAAAGACTTCTTGTTTCTTCTCTTCCAGTGATCTCATCTTTAGCTCGTCGTTTTTCAATTCTTCTTGCAACTCTTCCACTTGTTTCTGCCTCCTCTCAAGAGCGCTTTTTGTTACAGAGAGTTCTTTCTTTGTTGTTAGCAGATCGGTCTTCAAATTGGCTGCGGTTTCTTCGTTGCTGGCGATGATAACTTCCAGAGCTTCATTAAGCGATAGAACTTTACTGGAACTCGTTTCTTTTTCCTTCAGCAGCTCATTACAGGCTCCCTCTAGCTTTGTGATCCTCTCCTCCGAGACAATCTTCTCGTTAACCAACTTCTTTCTCTCTTTTTCGCTGCCTTCATGGCTCTTGGAAAGGTTCCAATGCTTTTCCTTCGAGTCGGCCAGCTCTTCCTCAAGCCTCTTCATTTCTATGGCCTGTAGTTCCGTCTCCTTCCTCAAGGCATTTCCCGCCGCCTCTAAAATGCTGACTTTTTCTTCGAGATCGGAATTCTCCTCTCGCAATCTTGCCAGAGAGCGTTCTAAATCTTGAAGGTTGTTCTTGTATGTTTTGCAAACGGCGGCGTTTTCGTTCAAGTCAAGCTCAACTTTCTGCCGCGTGTCTTTCTCTGAATTCATCTGCTTCTTTAAATGGTCGACCTCTTTACGGGAATTTTTTAATTCTGCCTGTTGTTGCTGCAGTTCTTCTCTTATTCCATACAGCTCAGCTTTCGCTTCTTCTTTCTCCTTCAGGGCATCATCGAATTTTCCCCTCAGATCCCTGAGTGTCGCCTCGGTGTTTTCCAATTCCCGCGCAAGGGTTTGCTTCTCTGTGTATTCTGCCTCTAACGTGGCGATCTTTTTCTTGTCATTTCGTCCTTCGTCCTTCATCGCTCTTGTATTTGCCTCCAAATGTGAGATTTTCTCATGGCACACCAGTAGCTCTTTCTCGAGGGCGGTCTTTTTCTGTTCGGCTCTCAGCAGATTTGAATCCAAAGTTGACATTTGTTGGTTTGCGCGGACCAGTTCTGAGTGTTGTTTCTCCGCTTTGTTCTCGTACTCGCCAAACAGTGACTCAAGCTCAGTGCATTTGCTTTGTAGTTGAATAATAGATTCGCGATTTTCCAGGTTTTCTTCCTTCAAGTTATCGTACTTTTCTTTTGTTTCCTCTAGCAGGGATTCTTTCTGCGTCAAATCTTCCTTCAGCTTCTTAATTTCATCGCACAGCTTGTTAGAAGTGGTGGAAAACGAAGTCACCTGACTGCTAAGAAGCGCAAATTCCTTATTGATAAATTCAACATCTCGTTGGCAACTCTTGGATTCTACTTCCGGTACTTTAGCCTCGGAGCGGAAGAAGTCGAGATTTCTTTCGGTAGCTCGGATACTTTGTCGCAAATTTTGCATCAGCACCTCACTGTCTGAAGCAATGGTCTCGCCATCTCCTAGCGAAGGTTTCTCGTCCTCTGTTGTTTTCAATTCCTTGTTCAGCGCGCTCTTGATAGCTCCTTTCATCTCGCGGTTTAGATGATTTATTTCATTCATCAAGGTCTCAGCATTTTGTTGTTGAGCTAAAACCTTTCTTGTGGTGACGTACAGATCGTTTGTGAGACTTTGCCTTTCTTCCTCCAGTTCATGTTTGTTCGCTTCCAGTTGCTGAATAACTTTGTCTTTTAGGCTGACATCTTTCAGTACGTTCGCTTTCTCTAAGCGAGTCTTCTTCAGCAATATTTCCAGCTCTTCATTGTTTCCTTTTGATTCCACGAGGCTCTTTTCTAAGGTTTCGTTTCTCTTAGCACTACTCTCGTTTGCAGTCTTCAGCTTAGCCACCTCCAAGTTAGCCAGGTTTAGTTTCTGTTGCAGATTCTCTTCTTCTTGGATCGATTTCTTGTATCGTCCGTCCATTTCCGACAGGTCTTTCTTGACTAACTGCAATTCTTCGTTAAGCCGTCGGTTCTCTGAAGACGAATCAAACTTGTTCTTTTCCATTTCTTGAACTGATTTCTCTGCTTCCTTCTGCTTTTCCTCCGTTTTTTCAAGACGGTTTTTCGCTCTGTTTAACTCGTTTTGCAGTTCCTCACACTGATTTAAAGCTTCGTTCTTCTCAACTTCAATGATCTCTCTGTTCGCTCTCTCTTTATCTGCGGTTTCTTTGAGTTTCTTTATCTGCCTCTCTGTTTCAGAAATGGTCAACTCCACATCACACTTTGCTTCTGATAGCGCCATGATGTCAGTTCGCAGCTTCTCGTTTTCAGCTTGGAATGCATCGTTCGTGATTTCAATCTCGGCCATTTTCTCTTGGATCAACCTCAGTTCGTTCGCCAGTTTAGAACTTTCTTCATCGGCTCTCCGCAGATTATCTTTCAGATTTTCGTTCTCCGTTTGGAAACTTTCGTTGGATTTTTCCAGTTCTGTTATAGTCTGTTTCATGGCGCCGACCTTGATTTCCAATTCCTCTTCTTTCTTTTTTGACTCCATAATCGTCGCTTCCAAGCTTTTGTTTTCATTCTGCAAAGATTTCTTTTGTTCTTCAAGATTAACGACTTTAGCATTCGCTTGTTCGTCACGAATCCGTGTTGCTCTGAGTTCTCCTTCAAGTTCTCGCCTCAGTTTCTCCGATTCCAGGGACTGAGTGAGATCTTTCTGCAGCTCTCCATTCGCCAGTTGTAAATCAGCACATTCAGCTTGTAAGTTAGACACCAGTACTTCTAAATCTTTCTTCTTCTTCAGAACGACGTCAACTTTGTCTTCCACCGTTGCCATGGGAACACTACCATGTGCGGAAAAGAAAATGTCGTCGCGATCGCTCGGCGAGGCTGCAAGCTTTTTCTCAATGCTTTCAAGCTGGTTCTTCTGACTAGTACTTTCTTCAAGCAACTGTCGAGACAGGACTTCGTATTTCTTCTTTTCACTTGCTTCATACTCAAATTTCTCGGCCACTGATTTGGAGTACAGCTCCAAAGTTTTCTCCTTTTCCTCTTGTATCTCAACCTTCTCATGTAACTCTGCGAAGTCTTTCTCTCGGTTTTCCAGCGTCGTTTTCAAGAGGTCGGCTTGAGTGGACACCACGGCAAAACTGCGCTCCAATTCGACAAATTTATTCCTAGCATCGCGAGTCTCGTCCTCCAACAACTTGACTTTGTCTTCCAGGCCCTGGACGCTTTTTTCCTTGACAGCCACATCACTTTTCAGCATTTCGTTCACCTGAGAAAGATGTTTCGCTTGGCTTTCCTGTTTTTCCTTCTGCACGGTGACCTCGTAAAGTTTCCCGCGAAGTGCTTCGTTGTCTCGGACAACCGCTCGGAAATTCTCGATCATGGTCGGCATCTTGCACAGCAGCCCGGTTTCCTGGCCAAAACTTTCTCCCGAGAACGCGTTATCTGAGGCTACGGAGTTCGGGCTGTTGGGACCAGAACTGAACTCAAACGCGGACGTTAGAGAGATTCCCAGGGCTGAATCCGGCGACACGCTTTCATCTCTTCGGGAGCTCTTTCGCAAGTCGTCGATTGTTCGTGACGCGTTTAAAATCTGCTCCTCCATTTTCTCCTTCTCCTTCTCCGAAATTTCCAGCGCGGAGTCTTTCTCGCTCAGCCTTTTCTTTACATCTTCCATGTCTCGCTTCATCTCGTAATTTTGCTTCTTGACAATCTCGTAAGCTTCGTTTGCCTCCGAACACGCCGATTTTAAGCTAAACAACCGCTCTCGCTGTTTCTTCTCGTCTGTTCCCATTTTCTCTAACTTGATCTTCAGCGCGTCCAAAGATTTCATGTTTTCCATGCGCAGTTTCTCCTCTCGATAAAGGCTTTCATCTTTGTCTTTAACCAGTGAGCGCAGCTCGAAATTCTCTGCTGTCAGCTGTTTGATCTTGTCCTCTTTTGTTCTGACCATAGCTTGAGCGTCGCTGAACCCGTTCTGTAGCATGATCATTCGTTCGGTGGTATGCTTCAAATCCTTTTCAACTTTGTCCTTCTCTTCCCTAGTAAGTAGATATTTCAACTCAGCTTCCTTCAGCTTGTCTGAGACGCCTTGAAAATCTGCTTCCATCTTGGCCTTCTCCTGCCAATCGAAAGATTGTTTCTGTACCTCCATTTTCAGTTGCTCCACCTCGATCACCAACCTTTCGTTCTCGCCCTGCAGCCGTTCGAAGGAGTCGTCTTTCGCTGAAAAGAAAGCGCGATTGTTAAGTACCTGGCGGAAGCGATAAGTGCTAAGACAAACAAACAAACAAACAGTCAACAAATCTAAAGAGTAAACTTATCTGCACCTCGCTATAAACAAGCTAACGCTGGATGAATCGCGTCCAAGCTGTTATCAATAACTACTAGTCATTGTTCTCTTTTAATCCAACTGGGAATTCGGTCTTTAAAATAATTGGCGTTCTTGGCATTTTGATTACAGTTGAAAAAAGAATATTGGCTGTAAACTCGTTGTCACTCAATTTAAAAACGTGTCTCTGTTTTACGTCAAACCAAAATTAATCGTTCTGTTTTCTTACGGATGATCTCATTTGAGCAACTTTTACCTAAGTTTCAGACATTGCACGAACACAGGTCCTTTCATAACATTTTTTAGCGTCGTTAATCAAAACAAAAGCTTCTTTTTAAGCCAAACAGAAAACGCGTGCACTACAAAGAGACCAAGAGTTATTCATGCAAATACAGTGACCATGATTTAGTTAATCCTGGTACTTAAGCTGGCAAGCGTGATAAAATGATCTAGAGACTTTCATAAACCTTTCATTTCACTTTTGAATAAAGTAGTTCACATAACGGTCGTTTTAGAACAAAGTCAAACTTTCCTTTCTTTGCAATAACTTTGTTTGAGACTGGCGAGCATTATTTTAGGTTTCGCAATATAATATTTCCTACAAGAGAGGACCATATGTTACACACGATTCATGTAATTATAGATGAGAATAGCTTTCCACGCACGGCTTCGTTTTTTACTAGCACATGAAAATTATATAAACGCATAAGTACTAAGATTGTACCTACCAAAAATTATGAAAACTGAATTGCTATCTAAATACAACAACGATGAATTACAATGTAATTGCTCAATATTAGCACAGTTCACAACTGGTAAATAACTATCTGTATATCCTCTGTGAGTGAGAAAATTAGTTAATTATTTTTTAAAAGTTTTAAAATAGTTCTTTCTTCGTTTGTGTCTGTAAATTTCCAGTGTTTTCGACAAACATTTCTTAGAACGAGCCCTTATGAAAAGGTTTTGCGGTTTTCTATTGTTTTCGCGTCTGTTAGGACTTAAGAGTGACAATCCTTTGTTCAAGTTTTTTTAACTTTTTGACACCGCCAAAGATTAAAGGAATAATCAACAACATCAGCTGATTTTGTAAAGAACCCGCAAAACATGTCATCGACGAAAAATGTGGTTTGTAGTAGAAGAGACAGCTAACAAATTCCGAGGTCGCTGCAAATGAATGATTTATTGAAAGTCAGTCACGTTTTGAAGGTTGCGCCATTTGTTTGGGTGTGTTTTGAAAACTCGTGAGTAATAAATGCCTTTAAGATAACTGTATTCGAGAAAAGAAAGACATCACTAATAGTTTTCCAAAAAAATTGAGCATCAGGCCCAAACTTTATATCATATTATTTAGTTATTTTGTGTAGAATCTACTCGAAGCAGTCGAAACTCCTAGCAAATACAGGCAGCTGATGCAAAGCGCGGGAAAACGTGTTCCGGAGAGAGTCATGATTGGTTTTGGTTTTACTTCTGAATGGATGACAAGGTGGCGCGAATTTTTTAAGCCAAGAGCATAGGGAAGTATTGGGAAACCAAAGTAAATGCGAATATTACTTTCGACACTCAAGTTAAAACTGCTTTTTGCACAATAACTAGGGATTTTAATCTGTTTGAATGAATAATAAAAAGTCAATGTTTCAAACCATTAATTTCAATTCAATAAGCCAAAAAATGTAGTTAGATTTCAACAGTTTTTACATAAAAGAGTAAAATATCTTGGAACGTTTTTGGCTGCCACCAATTGCAAACTGTTTCATATGCAAATAGTGAAACCCAGGTGAGTCTTGCCCAGGTCAGTGAGAACGCAATTGTAAGGGCATTGAATGAAAAACACATTCTTTGTTTCTAATCACAGGGCAATACAAAACTAATTTCTGAGAAATCCAGAGTCAACATGATAACGCGTGTTCCGCATTTTCATATCTGTGCTAAACCCTTTCAATCGTCATCATTTTATAAATCATTTAGTTTAATCATCCAGTCACTAATGTCTTGTTATCATTTGAAGAGCACTGTTCTACAAAGTCAAACTTTTAGTGCTGCGTTCCTACTCATCAGGCTAAGTTGTTTTCACTTGAATTTTCTTAATTCATGCTAAAACGTACTAAAAGTGTGGCTGAAATAGCTATCCTTACAGTCAACTACTCGAACCGGGCCACTTGGAAAAGAGTTAACCAATCAGAACGTTACTTGAGATCAAAGGATAGCGATCTTTTTCTCAAATTAATCAGTGACATTGAAATATACGAAAAATAGTTCTTAACAAAATTGAAACCCAACAAAGTGTGCGAAGTGTTGCGAACCTCTAAGGAAACTTTCCCATTTGTTGACTGGTTAGTTTCGATCTTAAACTTTGCATGTTTTTCAAAGGTTTTCGTTTAGTTGTCGTAAATGAGTTTTTAAGCTAATTTTTCGAGAGAGATTTTATAACTATGATAATTCGCCGTCAAGGGCCGAATCTCTCAGACCTCCTCAGAGTGTATATAACGCAGAGGAGTCGACAGTGTTTATGTTTTCAAGTGAAACAGACCGCCACTTGCCGTCACGAGAGGTTGTCAGTCCATTGTTCTCAGCTTACGCTTTGATTGGTTAGTTTTCTTCCAGGCGGCCCGGTTGAGTAGTCTCACTGTAAACTGACATACTGTTAAATTTCTTACCTGCTAATGTAGAGTCTCTTTCCCGAAGCGTCGTACTTAAACTCGTCTCCAGGCTCTCAATCTGGCTCGCCTTTACAACCTTTTCCTTGACAAGCTCTCGCAGCTCTTTCTCTTTATCTACCATCTGTTGCGCGTTCTTTTCCAGAGTTTCCTCGGTGTCCTGTACACTGCTCTCAAGAAATTGAATTTGCTGTCTGAGTAGATCTAATTCTTTTTCCTGGCTTTTCTTGACATTCCTTAAGTCCTGCACGGTGTCTTCTAAATAGGCTTTCTCTTGTTGAATATCCTTCAATGCGGTTTGAAGTATTTGCAACTGTTCTTTGAACTCCACAACTTCATTCCCCAAGTCCTCGATGATTTTGGGATCGTCAACTATTTCAGGACTGCTCTCGGGTAAATTTCCAGCTTCGACCTTTATTTCAGTTTTTCCATCAACTGTGTCAAAATCGACGTAATTCCCTTCGCTCTTGCTATGACTTTCTTGAATCTTTTTCTGGGGTTCCTCGTTCTCCCGTGCTATTTGCTCAATGCGTTGGTCTCTCTCAATAATTTCTTCCACCTTTTGCTCTAGGTTCTTATCTTTCACACTCAGTTTTGTCTCCAGCACTTTAATTTGTTCTTGAAGACGTCCCACTGCTGACTGTTCATCCATTAGTTGTGAAATGGTTCTGCTGTCTTCTTCAGCCTGATTTTCCAAGTCTTTCACCTTCTCGTCAGCGGCCATGAGCTGTTTTTTAAGATTGTCAATCGTAATTTGTAATTTGGAGTTACTAGTTTCCAACCTTTCCTTTTCGAGTCGCGTTTCTGCCTCTTTTATTTTGTATTCTTGCATTGTCTCTTCTCTTTTGCTAATCTCACTTTGAAGTTCAATAGTTCGACTTTCACGTCTATGTTTTTCTTTATTTCTATCTTCGAGCGCTGCCTGCGTATCTAAAATCTGAGTCTCATAACTTTCGATGTTGTTGGTCGCAGTGAAGGTTTCTTCTTTATTCTTCTCGAAAGAATTTTTCAGATCAGATATTTCTGCTTCATACTTGATAATTTCCATCGTTGCAGCGAGATTTTCTTTCTTCTCCTCTTCGAGCGAAGCTTGTAGATCTGAAATTTGCGTTTTATAACGTTCAATGTCACATTTTAGATTCTGGTTTTCTTCTTTAGCCGAATCTAGATACTTCTTCAGGTCCGAGATTTCTAATTCACACTCCTTGATTATGTTCGCAGCTGCGACATTTTCTTTCCTCTCTCCTTTAAGCGACTCTTGGTAATCTGTAATCTGGCTCTTATACCTTTCAATACCGATGGTGGCAGTACGATTTTCCTCTTTAGCCTTCTCCAAAGAATTCTTCAGATCCGAAAGCTCAGATTTATATCTTTCCATCGTTGTTTTGGTAGCACGATTTTCTTTTCTTTCCTCGTCGAGCGAAGCTTGCAAATCTGAAATTTCGAACTTGCACAACTCGTATTCTTTAGATACGTTGGAACTTTCTTTTCCTGATCTGCTAAGTGAAACTCTTAACTCAGAAATTTCGTCTTGATATCTGTTAATTTCTTTCACGTTCCAACTGTTCTCTTTCTTGGAATCTTCAAGTGACGCTGTCAACTCCTCCGTTTGATACTTGTACCTCTTAATGTCACTATATACACGCTCGTTTTCCTTCATTCTTTCATCAAGCGAAGATCTCAAATCTAAAATTTCAGACTTTTTCTTTCGAATTTCTTCTTCGGCATCGACCTTCTCCTTTCGTGTTTTGTCAAGCGAGGCTTCCAATTTCGAAATCTCTGATTTGTATTGTTCTCTTTCATCCATGGCTTTGCGGTTTTCTTGCTGTGTTTTTTGGAGGTGAGATTTCAGTTCGATAATTTCGGACTTCTGCAGTTCAATCTCCTTTTTAGAGGAATTTAGCTCTTTCTTGGAGTTGTCCAGCGATGATTTCAATTCTGCAATCCTTGACTGACTATTTTCACTTGCTTTTTGTTTCTCTATTCTTGTTTCATCAAGTAATGTTTTCAGTTGCAAAGTTTCAGATTTGAAACTTTCAATTTCCTTCTTTGCTGTTTGAAATCCCATCCTTGCTTCTTCAAGAGAATTTTCTAAGTGCTTAATCTGAGAATTGCACTGAATAATCTCCTTAGTTGACTTTTCGTTTTCTCTTTTTGCTTTTTCCAACGAGGATTTGAGCTCCGATGTTTGGGATTTGAACAGTTCACTGTTATTTTCAAGATGACCTTTTTCTGTTCTTGTCCGATCGAGGGACGCTGACAATTCTGAAATTTGTGATTTGTGTCGCTGGACATCTTCTTCGGCTCTTAGTTTTTCTTTCCTTGTTTCCATCAACAAAGTATTCAAATCTGACACTTGAGTTTTGTACTGAAGAACTTCTCTACCAGCGCAATCCTTTTCTTCGCTTTTTTCGTCCAGGCAGTCCTTCATTTCGGAAAGTTTGGTTTTGTACAATTCAATCTCTCTTTCAGCTTTCCGCAGTTCATCTTCCTTTCTGTATAGCTCTGTTTCCAATTCTCTACCATGCTCTTCTGAAGCTGCCAGATCTTTCTTCATGCGGTCAATCACCGACTCTAACATTGAAATATTTTGCTCGTTCTTGCTTGTTCGCTCCAAAGGTAGCTCATTTGGGACGCCGCGGCCGTCTTCAGTGTCAAAAACAAATTCATGACTGAGGCAGTTCGTCTTACTTGCCCTCACAAGCTCTTCTAATGAACGACCTTGTTCAGTGGTCATGTTCTGATTTTCCTTGAAATAATTGTTGTTGATGACTTCATTCGGTATAGGTAACACGTGTTCGTCTTTCTGGTGTTTAAAATTCTCGAGAATTACTTGTATCTCTTGATCTTGTTTTTTCAACTTTTCTTGAAGTTCCTTGTTTCTCTTATCTGCCTCTGCCTTTTCCTGTCTCGCTTCCTCAAGAGACTTCCATAACTCCGATAATCTCTTTGGTGGGTTGAAAGGCGCATTATCTTCACCGTCTAAGTAAGAAGCTTTCTTGTCGTCCCATAGTTTCTTGATTTCATTTTCAAGGCTCGCGATATCTCGACCTTGTTGTTCCATAATTGCCTTCAGCTCTCGATTCTCTTTAGTTAAATTTGCTATTAAAACCTCATCCTTCTTGGAATTTTCTGGTGTGGTGCCAAGTTCTGCTTCATCGATGTCAACTTGAACCCCCTTTTCTGCTCTCTGTACTAACCGCACTTCGGTTTTGCTAACTTTACGCTCAACCTTGTTGGCAAAATTGACGGTTTGATCCAAGGACAATCTTCGTCTTACACTGCGAAGACTTTCAAATGATCGCATTCTTTCGAGCTTTCGGTGTCCACTTCCGCCCACTTGTACTCCTTTATCGACTCCCAGGGATCCCGTGCCCGGCACTCTGTTGGGTTGCGTGACACTACTGCGTCTTACGGCTAAGAGTTCCTCCTTTAAGTTTGCTGGTTGGATATTAGGAGTAAAGTTGAGTTCCACTCTGTGTGGTCGATCTTTAACTTTATCTGGTTGTGCTATTTCCTCCCGTTCCCTTGACGACAGTTCGTTCTTAGTAGTCTCTAATTCTTCCTTCAGATTCGCCGTTTCTTTCTGAGCTTCTTTTAACTGCTCTTCCGTCAATGAAATCCGTTTTTCCTTTTCTGTGAGTTCCTGTTCCATTTTCTCGTTTTCCAAACTTCTGCTTTCCAAGAGGCTCTCTAGGTTGGAGAGACTGGTGCGAGATTCGATCAGCTCATCTGAGAGCACGAGTTTCTCCTCCAGCATGGCCGCCATTTTTTGCTTCATTGACAGTATTTCACTCTCCATGGGTGAAATTGGGTTTGTGGAATCTTCACTCCTTCTTTCCATACTGTTAATGGCGCTCTCAAGGTCTAACTTCTCAACTTGCGATGTTCTTCGGGCTAAACTGATACTTTCAACTTTCGTATCTGCCGTGGAGAACTTCCTAATGGATCTAAGCTTTTCTTCGTCCTCCCTCTTTGAAACCTGAGCCAATCTTAATTCGTCTGATAAATCTTTGAGCTCGGCTTCGAGGGCTTTAAGCTGCGTTCCTACTTTGTCCTCCAATCGCTTCGACTCTTCGACATGTAAAGATTGTATCTTTTCCAAACCTTTAATCTGATGCTTCGCCTCTTGCATCAACTTGGACATTTGCGAGCTTTCCT
Organism: Orbicella franksi; assembly: GCF_964199315.1. NCBI lineage: Eukaryota > Metazoa > Cnidaria > Anthozoa > Scleractinia > Merulinidae > Orbicella > Orbicella franksi. Next base: position 3,947,601 of record NC_138150.1, read on the forward strand.
CGTTCTCTCGTCCCAACCGAGATTTCAAGCCTTCTGTGAGTATTCTCTCCGTAGCTGTGGTGAGTTTTTCAACCGGGAGACTTCTTGTATCCTGGACTTTACTTTGCCTGCTTTCAAACGCGTTCTCCACGTCTTTCCGTAGGCTTTCCTTCTCCTCTTCTGATAACAAATACGATGTCTTTCTCATCTTTCTCGGGGAAATCAGTCCGTATTTCTTGAACTGTAAATCTTCTTCACTGTCTTCTTGCATTAGATCTTCGAGCGCTTGCTTTTGCATTTGAAACTTCTTCGACGTCACACTATGCGTTAAAATCTCATTTTGTAATTGCTGAAGGAAATACCGAAGCCTTGTGCTCTTGTCCACGCTGGTTTGCAGAAGATGAGCGTACTTTCGAACGGCTTCCGATCGCTGCACCCGAAGTTCCCCGACTTTAGTTTCCTGAATCCGAAGCTTGTTTCGTAACTCGTGCATCTCGTTATGAAGTTTTTTGTTCGATTCGTTCATCATCTTCACTTGCCTTTCCAGAATCTTGTTCTCTGTCTGCAACGCAGTTGTTTTTGATCGTAGTTTTCTCATTTCATCGTTGATTTTATCATTCTCCTTTCGTCTATCTACCAGTTCTTGATCCAACAAATTTATCTCATGACGGAGATTTCCGATTGTTGTGTCTTTTGCTTCCGATAACCCTTTCTCGTTCAAAAGGCTTTCGTTTAGCTTCTTGATGGTCTCTCGAGCTTCCCTCAAGTCGTTAACAGTGTTAACTGGAGATGTTTTCTGGACTAAGGACATTTTGACTTGGACAGCAAGTTCCGAATTAACTTTACAATGTAAAGAATCTTTCGGTTTGCTTTCAATTTCCTGCGAGTCTCTTTCGCTTCTCAATTTCCACCTTTTATTTCTCTTCTCTTGTTCTCCAGAATACCCCTCTGTGCTATCCCTTGTTTCTCGCTGTTCTTTACTTTCAAATCGTATTCTCAATTGCTTCCCGAGTTTTGAAAAACTGGGAATCGTTTTTGTTGTCACTGAGTTCCCTCTTAAATCGAGATTCTCTCCCGCTTGGCTCCAAGGCAGAGATTCTTCAGAGCGAGACTCACGTATCGCCTGCCCGTGTGATAAGGATAGTTCGTGGACTGTACGATGCTGGGACATGTCTGTGAAACATAAGACAAATTGAAGAAGTTAACAATAAACGTATATTACGTTTTACCAAATATATGTAGTCTCTTTTGTAAGAAAGAGCAAAATTTCTTTACTTAAGTGTGTGCTTCTAGAAATACGTTACCACTGCTGGGTAATTTTGGCGTATTATGATTTCTAATATTTAATTCTACATTTCTGCTCAGTGAATCGTGCCGAAAAAAAAAATTGATGTGGAAAAATTAGCAAAAGAAGCCACTCACAGTTGCCCCTTAAAAAACAAGTGACAGAGTAATCGACAACGATAGCTAAAAGGCGACAAACGATGCTTATTACATTTATAATCAGTTTTGGCGTTCACAGATTTTCGAGTGTAAGTAGTCAGTAGAGCATATGAAGGGATTGCGAGCAATACTCTATTTGAATCTGACGGAAAGTATAAAACGCTTGAAAAGTTACCCGTTCGCAAAAATTTAGCTTAGTATATTATCAATTCAGTGAAGCCTTTGGAGTAAATTAACCGCTGCTTTCATGCAGTATTGACGGTTGTCTACACTTTATAAGTATTTCAGCTACAGTCTCCCTCATTTTGCAACTGACTGTACTTATGTTTTGCACATTTGAAGGCCGTCGTTTTTTGAAAATTTTACCTTGCTTTTCGTTAGACATATGGCAAGTGTTTTCTCATATGGCCTCCGACGAAGGAGAATGTTTTCTTTACAAACTAAACTCCAAATAAATCGCGGTGTTATTTGGGCAGACACTGGCCTGTCTGATCAACCATGAACAAAACTGATGTGTTATTTAATATTGTGACTACCCTTGGGGAACCGATTGTCGGAGACCTCGCCCGCCAACCTAAAAATAGCGAGCTTAGGACGGATTATCGCTCCTAGACGACAGTTTCGAATTCAATAACCTAGAAGCGACATTTGAACAAAGCGCTGGATTTTTGAAAAAAAAAAAAAAAAAAAAAACACATGCAGATGGGCTAATTTAACTGTATATGAATTTAGGATATAAAAGTTAGAGTTTAATTTAACATCAACTCTCCTCACTTCTGCAACGTAACAGTTTCTTTTATAGAAACTATTTTTTTTATCATTATTAGCCTACGTGCCAATTTGGTTCCAGTTTACAAAATATTTAGAACTGACATCTAGGCTTTACGTTTCTGTTATAACGGCGATTTTATAGATATTATCAGAAAACCGGTCAAGCGACTAAACGGAAAATTAACGTTAAACTAAATGAACAGTTAAAACTATTGAATATTTTTTAGCTGTAGATTTAGCACATAAACGTTTTACAACGCACAAGTTTACACACACATGCAAAATCTTTAACCTGGTGCTGTTTTTATGTAGGAGAAGGTATATCCTTCATGCAATTTTGTTTGGAAATTTTGTTTGAATTTTCACCAGCATTGCAATCGATTCAAATTTAATTGCTGGGTCGATAAAACATTTCTTGAAAAAAGAGCACAACATTCAAGGTTTGCAATCTTTATCAAACTTGATTCCCGACTTGTTCAGCGATAGCAAAACAATTCACGCTCGACAGGACTTGCTCTTTGTCTACCATGACGGAGTAACAGACAAAAGTGTTGCACTGAATTGCTCGGAACATTGCCACCGATTGGTGACTGTTATGTTAATTGTTGATTCTTATCACCGTGATAAAAAAAAAATTCAGTTTATATGCTCGGTTTATTTTTGTGTATTTCACAAATAAAGTCTTTCACTCTTGTGTCTTTCTGGGGGAACAGCATGAAGCTAGAACACACAGTGTTAGACCGAAGACCTATGGCATTGGAACATGTTTTACTTTACTAAATTCAAACAGCCCTCGTTACGCAATTCTTTAAGGGCATGACAGCACTCATAAAACTTTCTTACATGCAAAATCTCATGTCAAGAGCACTGATGAATATTCTGTGTAACTAACATTTTGCCCACACTTCAAGATAAATTAGCGTCTCAAAGAATTCAAACACAAGCGTCGCTTATAAATACATGACCCTCGTTTAAAATACCACAACGAATTATGCAATTTCAACTGTCGACCCTACTAGCTGGATTCTATGAAGATGAAGTGGAATTTGGTAATATATCTTAAGTAACTTTACTCGCTGTGTAATTTTCTCGTTTTACAATCAGACACTAGGTCTCTTTAGAAGCCGAACGCAGATACTTCAACTCTCTTTGACAACAAACCGACCGCGTCCTTTTAACTATCACGTGTGTTATATCGTGTCTCAATCCTTTAAAGTCAAGAACAAAGGAAGAAAAAGAATTTTTCCTTGACCGCGTGCGGTTTGGCAGAATTACGAATTCGCGATAAATTTTGAGTAACGAAGTGTCATGATTTACTTATATTGTTCAATTTGTCTGAAAATCGAAGGTGAGCCGACAGCAAACAATATCTGCAGTGACTCGTCAAAGCTATCATAAGTAATCTCTTCAAACAACAACAGAACTTGTTAGTCCAAGGTGATTGCGCAAAAGCAAGTCACACAGATTCGTATAAATTGTTGTCACTTAAAGTGCAACTTCAATAGCTCTACGCAGACATCTTATGCCTGGTTTTATATATTCCAATAAATATTACCAACACACCGTTATATTAAGAACAAAGAATTATAAAATGCTTTGTTTACCTAATTTCAATCAGATAGTAGTGTTGTAGTTTAAAGCACTTGTTGTCTAGAATCTTCACTCACATTTGTAATCGCTCCACTCCGGAGAAAAGAAAACTTGACCCAGGAATCTTAAAGTTTGATCTTAGGTTTTTCAGCTCAAAAACATGCTGGGAAGCACGCTGTTAAAATTGTTTCATGCGCTACACACGGAAACAAACATAGCTGGTTGCATTTAATACAAAGTACTTTATACGAGCTAGCTAAACCAAATATTACTTACATTACATCCTTGGAGTGCTTCATCGTGAGTTCAGCGCAGTTGTTCCAAAGGTTCGTCGACGTTTTTTCTTCACTTAAGCTATGTTCGTCTTTAGATGACGCCGAACAAACCGGCGATAAATGGGCCACTTCGATTTGAAAGGTTACAGCTGAATTCCTTAAGCCCACTACGCATAAACTATGAGTGCATAATTGATGCTTGGTAAAATCAACTTCGTAATTGATTAACCGGGTTGACAGAACTCTTAAGTTGACCATCTCAACTTCGTTTTCTTGCTCATGTCTGCTCCTATGAATCTGTGTCTTTTGCAATGTGGTCAAATTTTTGAGGCGCTGTACGCTAGAAAATTGTTTACGCTTCAATGTTTTTACACCAGTTATGGTAAAAAGCACTAATGATTATTTTGAAGCACATGGCTGGAACATTTGGCGCGTTCCGCGTTCTCATGGCGGGAATTTGATAACATAATTGGCCAATCAAAGCCTTACAAACTGTTAGCAGTCGATCTTGTGCCTCTATAAAACACAAAGTTACAAAAAAAATAAAGATGCTTTCTATGGAATCGAAAATCTTGTTGTGAAATAGCTATATTTCAAAACTGTTTGATAAAGAACAATAGGTAAAAATGTTATCATTCTTAAGGGTCAGAAGGCATGCTGAACGTGACAGAAAATTTCAAACGCATCTCGACCCTCTCTCGTCATTTCCTGTTTCAAACTGTTCGCTTGAGAGCTTGACCTACGAAACAAATTGATTTTACTCACGAAAGCGTTCAGGTCAAACATTTCGCGCTTTTATTAGTTAGCAGTGGATAATAGGCGAGCTGTTAAACAATAAACTGAGACAAAACAACTCTGTTAATTACACTAAGAATTCCGTTTGCGTTCGCACCTAAGCGTCCTTAGCCAATGAAACCACGCACCAACAATTACCAATTGTTACACATCAATGAACTCGACTGGTGGCAAATGAAATCTTATGCAAAAAAATAATAATTAGAATTTATATGCATATATCGTATATATATCGTGAACTGCAAAGCGAAACACATGGAGTAAAATTCACTCGCAAACAAGAGAAAATCCTCGTTGCACCAATTTTGCGTGGAAACTAAATTCACAAGGTTTTCCAAACTTCAAAATGGCTATCAAATGGCGTTGTCATGACGACCAAAATTCAAACATTCGTCGCCACAGGCGAATGCAAATATGATGAAGAAATTTAATTGCAATTGAATTAGCTTGATTTCGTTCAATTGCTTTCGTTCGCTTGATTTGTTGTAAAATGTAGCTGTTATTTCTTTTTGTATCTGTATTTATGTGTATTGGTGTCAATTTGTTTGTAATGCCTTGGGTCTTTTCTTCCGCTCTTTTTTCCGCATCACGTCTAGCCTCGTTTAGCGTGCTTTACGGTTTGTGATTATTTTGTTCGTAAAGCCTGACTGAGAAATAATAGTTCAATTAATAACAATCTAATGATAGTAATAATAATATCGTAATATCGTTGAGTTCAGTTTTTCTATTTTGACTGACTCCCCATTAATTGCATTCTGCTTGTTTGTAAAACCTAATTGAGAAGTAATAACAGCAATCTAATAATATTAATAATATCATAATACTAGTTTGTTGTTGTTAGACCCTCGCTGAGTTGTCTCTAAGTCCTTGCCGTGAATATCAGCTCAGTATTTTTATTTTTTACTCATCCCCCCTTTATATCTGTATTTTGTCTGGCAGCGTTTAAAACGTTGAGAATCGTTTACACTGAGATATGTATCTCCTTTCATTTCAGCAATTTTTTGCTTGTCATAGTTTATCCAAATACGTTGGCGGGCATGAATCAAAGTGAAAGAAAATTGAAGTTGTGAAGTTTAAATTAGGTGGACAAACTTGCCAAGTTGAAGCTTTAGTGAAAAGATTGTTTTACTTCAACAAGGAAAACGGATAGGCCCGCATTCAGAGGATATTAGAGACCTCTGTAGGTAGGCTAAAAGCGGACACCGAAATGGCCAATATTTCAATTTACGGCCATTAAGAGTTCATTAAGAATTAATGGTTAGTAGATAACAGCTGCCGATGTCCACACACTCACATCTAGATCATATTTTTATCTGAGGGCCTACATCGGGTGTCCGAGTGTAAAATGTTGCTACATTTTCACGTCTTATGTTTGTATTATGCCTCACCTCCCGGTCCATTCTTGATATTTTGACTTATATTACCATTTTGCTGTTTTTGTACTTCAGCAAACTAGTGATTCGAGATTATATTCCCTTAGATACGTAGGCCATTTTGTTTAATTATCAGACATATTTTTTTGAGGCGTGTTACGAAGTCAGTTCATGTAAAGAACGTACTGTGCTGTAACGCTCGATTTTCTCAAATGACTACATAAAATGCCTGACGAAAAATATCTGTCACTTATGTTGGGTACAAATAGCTGATTATCGAGAAGTTTTTTTTTTTTGCTTTATTTTCTTAATCAAACAGACATGCATTTTTAAGGCAGGAGACAGTTCGTCTCTTGCTATGGTCAGGTGATATGTTTTTAAATAGAAAAACGAAAACACTCTTAAAAAGCTGTCCAATTTTTGTTCTTTTTGTTGAATTTATTCAACGCTTAATGGCATCGTTTCAAATTTCAAATGTCATAATTTTTGCCCTAATTTCGATACAAGTAAAAGGATACGAAAACAGGATCTTCTGTGATGGAAGATTTTAGCACCCACGCGATAAAATCTCCGGCCAATGCATTAGAAAAATTATTTCGTTGAAAAGTTTGCGGTGGTAAACAAGTTTTGTTTCCTGTTATGCTAAAGGACACGGTCCGAATATTGCATCTGTGTTCTCGACTTTTAAACATTTTATCAGCGTCAACCAAACATGCATAATACTAGTAATTGATCCTCAAATTGTTTGCATTCGATTCGTCGGTTCTTGACAACTATCGACCGTTTTACTGGTCATTAAGCGGCTTATTTGAATTTCCAATAGCCTCTTCGAGGACTTGTTCTCAGACTAGGAGACTGCAAAAACGCGAAAATATGTCCATATGCAATTAAGGTTAATACCTCTTGGATTACAATGCTTTCTTCAAAACACCGTGAATTTAGATCAAACTTTATCATTTCTCTGCGACGACTAAGTTTCACTTAAACACTTATCAGTCAACGTTGGTTTTATTTAAATACTCAATTTATGTATTTGTACAAGCTTCCTCATGATTTATGGCGATTATTATCATGGTCGATGTTGGACTGAAGTTGTGTCACAGAAAGAGATATTCTTGTATAGAACGAACATTATCTTGGCGAAAAAATACAGTGTCACTTTGATTTATACCAACTACATTAATTTCTAGGCCAGGCAAGCTTGATCAAGCTTGCACATTGTGATACCACTTTGTCGACTGGCGTTTATTCACTGAAATCCAGCTAATCTTCTATTTACAATGCGGAATTGAGTTAACAAAAACATTCAGAATTTCTACGGAGAGAAATCTAAAAAAATCTGTCTATAGCACTGAAAGAATATTTGTGTGGAGACGAACAAGGAAAAACTCAACGAAATATCTAGGCTTAGCCGACAATTAAACCGTGTATATATGACTAAATATTAGTGCCATTACTTTACAAACACATTTATTGAAGGAGAAAGTATAATTTAGCCATCTACTTACCAACAGTGCTCGATCGGTTCTGTAGTCGAGAAAGATTCGTGATGTTTCTTTGAGAGCTGTGCTAGAGTGTTGTTTTAGTGCGGTGCCGTGCGAAACCACTAAATACAAGACTGATCTGTCACTCAATATTGTGTAGTTATGGACTCTTAAAAGCCTTCATTAGCATATTCATGAAAGAGATATTTTTTTCCTTTGACGTCGAACTCTGCGTGGTTTCTACTATCGCAAATATTATTCATGACTCTTGTTTTGAATTACACGTATATTAAAATAATAATAGTCTCTCCAAAACAAAACAGAGGAAAGAAGTGCTTGAAAAGTTGATAAGACATCGTGTAAACATTACACTTTTACACCAACCAGATATTTCTCTTTCAAATTTGAGGGTTTAAATCTTACATACTAATTAATCAGATCAGTAGGATCCTTTAAAGACAGGAAATTTATCCCAAGGTAGACAGTTTGTAGACTATTTTCAGTTTTAGTCCTAACTTGTTTAATTAACAAGCCGACCGTTTATCAGCACTGGAAATCGAACATTAAATTGCCTATTTTTGCCCTGAGGTATTTCCAAAGATTGTAATTTAAATTTGCATTTAATATCAGTAATTGTTTCAAAATATAAGTTCTAAGAATATAGTAATAATTCATGTTTATATTTCGCTAATTCCATACAAATGATCACAAGTATTTGACATTGCATTTCGTTATTTTCATCGCCTGTTACGAAGAATACCGCATGTTACTTTAAAAGCTCGTGCAAACGAAAACCTCGACGTTTATTGGAGAATATCGAAACCCATTATTTTACTTACGCGCTGTTAAATTGATATTTTATGTTTTGTTCTTCTATCACTATAGTTTCAACAACTATTTCTTTTGCTTCTAGCAAGTTGCTGGGTGCCCGGCAATTTCCCGCCAAAATTAAGCTTAATTCCATCCGTCGTAATCACGACCAGCTGCTCAGCCACCCAGCCACCAACTTTCCCGCCAAAATAATATTACTTGCCTGGACGCCAACCGTACACATTTTTACTTTAGGGGTGGACCATTTGAATTTCGAGGGGGAGCGGTGGGTGATTTGGCATAGGCATGAATTTTTTAACCCTTTCATAAGCATGGAAGTTTGTTTTTCACGGAACGTTTGTATGAATGATATTTTTCTCTTCGTGTGACAGGCTTTTTTCGGCTCATTGAACGTGACTGCGAACGTGATTATTTTTTTTTGACAGTAGTCGTATTCATGAAATTGTTTTGCACAAGTATGCTTGCAGGATATCGTTTTTCGAATTACCCTCCCCCCATCAGAAGTCAAATGGTCCGCCTCCTATGGTTATATTTAGAGATACCATATTTGGAGAAACTTGAAGATGTTGCCGAGATGAAGAAACTTATTCCTTTCCTATGCAAAACAACTGCATCAGGCTTTAGTTATAATTCTTTGAAAACCTTTTTTTATCTTTTCTTTTGATCTTGTTACTTTAAGAGCAAATCATCAATAGAAATTTTGTGGCTGATGATGATATAAGTTCTGATTTTGTTCTGATAAAGAACACGTCAACGAAGGATAACAGCAACATTATTTACATGAAATAACTGTTGGAAGCGCCATCTTTTGCTTTTCATTTCCTTGTTCACGAGAATAAACAGAAATGTTAGTCCAAGACCGAAGGGAAATAAACACTGAATAGACCACCAGAGAGCAAGTTTCTATTTGACTTTTGCTTAACGCTGCTTGGAAAAAGGCGAAAAGCCACACAGGGAAATCGTAGCACGCATGTCAGCCATTCCTTTCCTTTCCTCTTGTAATGCACAAACGTACTTTGAGCATGAGAAAATGTTTGTTTCATTGACTAGGAACTTTTGTCCCACATTCCATCTTTGTTGTGGTAGAAGTGATAAAATCCGGGCATGCGCAGTCGTTCGACTTCTAGCCCAACCGCCAGTACCCTGTCAATCATTTCCCAGTCCTCCCCGCCCCACTTGTCCTGAAATTCCTGGACATTCATTCCTCCAAATCTGTCCCAGTCTGATTTGAAAATACCTGCCGGTAAATTAACAATAATCAGCATAAAACAATGCATTATGTCACGACAAAGTGAGGTTTTCTTTCCCGCAAAACAATGCTTTCAAATAAATGGAAATATCAAAATAGTAGGCCATCTCCGAGTTGGCTTTTACCTCTAAGTCAAAACGAGTCCTCGTGTGAAACCATTCGTATGAAAATGATTCTGCCTACAGGTTCATTTTCATGCAAATCAAATTCATTTTTAAATGAAAGGTCTTGTACTATGACTCGTTTTGAAACAGAGGCGTAAGGTAATTGTTGAATAGGCAAGAGAAAGGCAAGAGAGATAATGACAAACAAAACGGATCAAGAATGAAAATTTAGACGGATTACGAATGAAGAACTTGGAAATTAAAGCTTGAAATTTCAAATGAACTATTTGTAACGTAGCACTTTATAATTGGTATAGCGCCTTATGGATGATTTTTCGATAAGAAATGAAATGTTGAAATGACGTGCTCAAATGATTCTTGACTTACTGAATATTCCAAAGCCAAATGTCTCCCAGTAGCCTTTAGGTTGTGTGGTACTGGTCAGCGGTCTACCACAATAAGTTAATCTGAAGAGGACTGGAGTAAACGCCATTCTTCTTTCCACAGTGTGCTGAGCATGAGCAAAATGACAGAATCTAGTTAGCCTTCACCTTCGTTAGCTTAAAATCAAATTTACAACGTTGGGGAATTGCAATGCAAACTGAAGCCAGGCTTGTGATTGTTGTTTCAGTTGGTAACAGCTAGAGGTACGCTATTTAATGCGTAGGTCATGCCCAACACATTAAAAACCCGTGGATAGCCAGTAGCTAATCATAGATATTTTTTGGTTATTACCCATGCGTGTGACTATTTGCAAATCAGCAACCTGATTGGATATATAGCCAGGTGTTTATGACAATTCCCGGAGTGCACGTGAAATTAAATAAATAAATCAATCAATCAAAATAAATAAATATATATATATATATATATATATATATATATATATATATATATATATATATATATACTTCTTGAACTTGAACAGAATAAATTTATAGAGCGCTCGACTCTGAGAGGAGCAGTGTAGATAATAAACAATGGTAGCAAGACTTCAATTCATCGTTTTATTGCGACAACGCTGTTTCTTATGGTCAAAGGATGACCACACTCATCAGGCAATATCAACGAATCGTTGATATTGATAATATTTGATATACTATCTATCTATCTATCTATCTATCTATCTATCTATCTATCTATCAATCTATCTATCTATCTATCTATCTATCTATCTATCTATCTATCTATCTATCTATCTATCTATCTATCTATCTATCTATCTATATCCGTCGTGGTCATTAAGAGCAAATGCCCACAAAATTCAAATATAATCCGGTAAGACTGAAAAAATTAGATTCGCCCTACTTTTGCATATAAGTAGGCCTCAGTAAAAGTAAAAACGCCATGTGTTTTCTTTTCTCAAATATTTCGGTATTTCTAAAAAAGCGACATTTTCGATTTCACCTCCTGGCATCAATTTAGCGAGTCCCAGCCGCGCTGAAAATTGACCATTTTCATTCGATTCCCGTGTTGCATTTATCGAGTGCAGAAAAGTTGTAATACAACCAACTTTTTGCATAACTCTTCCTTGTCCAAAAAAGCACAATTACAGGAAAATTGGATTAATCTAATTATTTGGCGGTTAACAAAAGCAGAGTGTTCTCCGAAGTGGAGTTCGACAGTCGGTGAAAAGAATTGACATTTTGACCATGTGCCATATCTCGGAATTCCAAAAGATTTTAGATGCTAACTATGTAAAGATAGGCCTTCCAAGATAGGCCTTCCAATATATGTCTAATGTAAGTTTAGTTTGGGCAAATGAATAAGCACTTGACCGAAAAAATTATTCAAATCGTACAGAAAAATCAAAATCACGCCAGTAGTCGAATGCGTGACCAAACATTGCCACTGTATTTATAATTAATTTTAAAATCCCTTCAATTCGAAATATCCGCATTACTAAAGCACAATGCAACATAAATATGTTCACCTTAGCTCGGATATGATATTTTGACTGTCAAACAACGTTTCTCTCCAGTCATTTCTTCAATGGCGTTCCGCTAGGTTTGTAGGACGAGAACCTCCGTAGCGGGCATCCGTCTGGTAGATTTGAACCACGAAAATCGATTTTGCGAAGTTCCTATGCAACCTAGACCTTGGTGGTTCGTTGTATTGCTCGATAGAATCACTCAACCTGCTTTGAAGCAGAAATTGCCAGTAGGTGACAAAGAATAAGCCGCCATTAGCCTGCGTAGCAGTCTTCTCCGTTTCCTCTAGGCGGGAGAAGGCGAGAACCAAGGGGAAGTCGCTGGAACGCATGGGGCGAGAGCAAAAAGTTAGAAACAGCGCGCGCTCAAGCTCCCCTCCATCTCCCAGACATGCTTTTTTGACACGACAAATCTTTACAAACCCCTCCCCCGGTTCGCAGTTTTTCTTGCGCGTTCGAAGTCGCCCGACCTCCGCACGGAAATGAAATGTCGCGGGCAAATACCAGCAGGATCATCGTTCCGGTTGCTTGCTTAAACATTTTATAGTCAAATACCTGAAGCGTCTTAACAAGATTCCGCGTTTAAAATTGAGAGCTGGGGAAGGATTTTGTAAAGATTTGTTGTGTCAAAAAACACGTGTGGGAGATGGAGGGGAGCTTGAGCGCGCGCTGGATGACGTCACTGGTACCGGTTCAACGGTTCACTGGTACCGGTTCAATGTTGCGAAAAACGATTTGAGAAAAACCTTTGCAAAAGACGCTAAAATTCTCCGACTGTCTTGAAAGTATTCGAAAACAAATTCGGCCAAGTTGTGGAAAAATCTTTCGACTTCGTTTTGGGTTTGTTTGGTTTCCTGGAAGCAGCGAAATTTAGAGATTCGAGCGAATATTCGGATTGTGTTCAAAACGTTTAGCAAAGAGTTGCCTCCCTTGTCAATGTTATATGTAAACCAAAAGGAATTTTTTCAGAGCGCGAAAAGGCCTAGGTACCGAGTTTAGCGCTACAGTGTTACGTAGGACTTTTAGGTAGCGGTTGTCGCGTAAGAAATGACAACAGTAGACAAAGGTAAATTGTATATTCTTTTCATTCCTCTATAACTCTCTTCCTACTCAACAAGATCCTGTACTCCCTATGATTGTGCTGAAATATTAAGCGAGTAAAAAGGATTCAAAATTCATCAATGGCTGTATTTAAATCACTAATGTACTTCCACATTCAACATTGTTTTTGGGAAACTTTTTTTGTTTACCTTAGAGGCATGAAAACTGATTAATTCCTAAGTTGATTGAAGTTGATGGGTATTCAGAGCTGTATTCACTTCTAGCTTCTTTGCCAGACTCTGATGCCTCGCATCTTTTCGATCTACACAGAGATTCCTCCTCAACTTTTGTGCAGGGGAAAACCGAGGGTACGGCTCCCAGTTTCAATAAGTGTACTCAGTTTAAAATCACTCGGCAAGAAGTGCTCGGAACAACAGAAAATATTTCCTACCGAGGTAAAATAGGCATCTCCCCTTTTCATAAGTATTTCCCACCTTTTCCTTCTTTGTTTATCTGGCTTGTCCGAAGGAAACTCAGTCGTGGAAATGATAAATTAGGTCGGTTTTTGCTTCGATTATTAGAGTTTGCAGCCGTACAACATTTTTGTCCAGCTCTTTTCCTTTTCCTTACCACATTTGCTCCTGACAAGTTGCTCTAACTTACATACATTCGAATTTTTTCGTTCTTCCCCAACATTTCGACCGCCATTTTGAAAGCTCGGGGGCTATTAAGCCTCGCTTGCATGCAACTTCCGGTTTTGTCTGGAATCGGTGTATGCCACGTCGAAAGTTAACAACACGGAGGACTTTCAAATGTCTTCAAAATAGAAACCCGAAAGTCGCATATTGACTAACGCTTTAGCAGTTTACTGCTTGCTAAACCAAAGGACACAAATAGCACAGATTTGTAGTGTTTCTGCTGTGACGTGCCAGTCACATGATCGCTGGTCTATTATGGGATGCGGTAAACCGAAGCATGTGGTCGGAGAAATGGGAGCAGAAATAAATCTTGTTGTTGTTATTGTATAAGCTCTTTTGGTCTACTTGCGCCCGAACCACCACATTTGGCGACGAGGAAAACCGGATGAAAAGTGGATAACGAGTTTAAACAGTGGAAAACTCGCACAGATGGCCGTATCCTTGAGCGGACTGCCAGGTTTACAAACATTCAACGCTGTGGGCGAGACAGCTACACTCGCACAACGATGGCTAACTTGGAAAGACGAATTCGAATTGTACGTGACTGCCTCGGGAATCAGCGACCCAACACAGAAGAAGGCGCTTCTACTTCACCTCGCCGGGCCCCAAGTCAGAGACGTTTTTAATAACTCAATTCCTGCCGACAAACGAGGCGAAGCGAAGGATTACAAGAAAGCTATGGACAGCCTATCCGAACATTTCAAACCGAGAAAAAACGCGCCGATGGCAAGACAGGCGTTTCTCGCAGCTCAACCAACCGCTGGAGAAACCATTAACAATTTCATCACACGCCTGCAGAAATTAGCCGAACATTGTGAATACGAAGGTGAAAGGGACAACCAGGTGAGAGATCGTGCGATTTCTTTCATTCAAGACAAAAACCTCAAGGCCAAGTTGTATCGCGAAGAAACATTAACATTGAGCAAACTATTGGAAATCGTTAGTAAATACCATGACAAAGAAGCCCTCGTTCTTATCCGTGAAGGCCGAGTGAATAACATATCTCCAGACGCCAAACAAGGGGGAAAATGTTGGCGGTGCGATAAAGCGGGACACTTCGCGAAGGAATGTCTTCGTTCGCGTGACCACAAATGCGGGAAATGTGGCAACGTGGGTCATTTCGAAGTGTGCTGTCACTCCAAACAGAGTAAAGGGCGAGATTCTAGTCGCAGTTCGAGTAGCGGTCGTGGAAACGAATACCGTGGAAACTCTGGAAGAAAGCAAAGCCGTGGACGAAGAGGAGGAAGTTCACAGGGCCAACGTGATGTACGCCAAGTAACCGAAGACGTGACTACTGGAAACTCCGCAAGGAAGGATGATTTCTACGTGTTCCACACTGGGGAGACAGATGACGGGAACACTCTGAAGCTGGAGATTGCAGATAAGACTATGAACGTTATTATAGACTCTGGTGCTAGTTGTAATTTAATGTCCGAAGAAGTATTTAACCTTGTAACGGGGGGTAATGTTAAATTGTTGGAGTGCAACAAAAGAGTTTTTGCTTATGCATCTGAAGAGCCACTCCAAATCAAAGGAAAATGTAATCTTGATGTACGTGTGCCACAAACCCAAAAGTCCCTAAATGTTGAGTTTTATGTTATGCTTGGCAAAGCTGCGACGCTATTAGGCCGCGATGCATCTGAGTTGCTTGGTGTTTTAAGGGTTGGTGTCCCTGTTAACAGCTGTGATGTTGAATCTGATGGTGCTAGTAACAATCCAAAACAAGCAGATAGAAAGGCCTCCCTAAGGGCAAAGTTTCCCAAAGTTTTCCAGGGCCTGGGGAAGCTCAAAGGGTACCAGCTCAAGTTACACATTGATGAAAAAGTACAACCAGTTGCTCAACCCCCACGCAGAATTCCTTTTAGTAGACGAGAAAAAGTCACGGAGAAATTGGAAGAGTTACTGAAGCTTGATGTTATCGAAAAAGTAGAGGGACCTACCAGCTGGGTCAACCCCTTAGTAGTAGTCGAGAAGCCTAACGGTGACATTAGAATCTGTCTAGACATGAGACAAGCGAACCAAGCCATTGTGCGGGAGAAACACCCAGTCCCCACCGTAGAGGAAACACTCCAAGAAGTCTCGAATGCCAAAGTTTTCTCTAAATTAGATTTAAATATGGCTTTTCACCAAATTGAGTTACACCCAGACTCAAGGGACATTACAACCTTTGCTGCGCCTAATGGCCTTTACAGATACAAGCGCCTGCTTTTTGGTGTAAACATGGCCACGGAAAAATTCCAGCAAATTGTTTGGCAGATCATCCAAGACTGCCCAGGGGCATACAACCTGCACGATGACCTACGAGTTGTTGGCACAAATGATGAAGAGCATGACGAAAACTTAGAGAGGGTCATGCGCAAGCTTGAAGAAAATGGGCTTACGCTTAACTATGATAAATGTGAAATTGGTGTTGGCAGCATGATCTACATGGGTGATGTACTCTCTGGGGAAGGGCTGAAAGTGTCTAGTCAACGTGTGAAAGCTATTGTTGAGGCACCAGCACCCCAAAACCCATCAGAAGTAAGAAGTTTTCTTGGCTCCGTGCAGTTCTGTTCAAAGTTCATCCCCAACTTTGCATCAATATCGAGTCCATTGTGGGACCTCACCGCAAAAGACAACAAGTGGAAGTGGGGAGTAAAGGAAGCAAAGTCATTCCAAGAGATAAAAGACCGGCTGACTCGTGCACCAGTGATGGCATATTTCAGACAGGGCGCAGAAACTCGTCTGACAACCGATGCATCACCAGTGGGAGTTGGGGCGATTCTGGAACAGAAGCAAAAAGATGGAAGCTACAGGCCAATATATTATGCCAGCAGAAAGCTGAGTAAGATTGAAATGAGGTACTCCCAATTTGAAAGAGAAGCTCTGGCTGTAAGGTGGGCTTGTGAAAAGTTCTACTTGTACCTCTATGGCATTAGCTTTGAAGTCTGCACTGATCACAAGCCTCTTCTCATCGTACTCGGAGCAAAGTCAAAGCCCCCATCAGCACGAATAGAGAGATGGCTTCTCTACTTACAGCAGTTCCAATACAAGTTGACACATATACGGGGCAAGGACAATGCTGCAGACGTCCTGAGCCGCCTACCGGTGGGTACTACCCATGATCACGAAACTCAAGCTACAGAAGAGTTTGCGTACAGCGTAGTAAGTGAGGCTGTACCAGCTGCGTTGGTGCCAAAGGAAGTTGAAATCGCTTCTGAAAAAGACCCAACGCTAAAGATGTTACGGCAGGCTGTAATGACAGATGATTGGAGCCAGTTACAAGGCACAATTTACAAAGCAGTTAAAGATGAACTGTGGGTGATAGGACAGGTGGTGATGAGAGGAAGCCGCATCCTCATTCCAGAGAGCCTTCAAAAGCGCACCATAATGTTGGCTCACGAAGGACACCAAGGTATGGTCCGAACTAAAGCCAGGTTGCGAGAGAAAGTATGGTGGCCACGAATGGACAAGCAAGTAGAGCAAGCAATACGAACATGTCACCCCTGCCAGCTTGTCGGACTCCGATCCAAACCAGAGCCGGTGAGATCAACCAGACTACCAGACTCCCCGTGGCAAGAAATCTCAGTTGACCTTCTCGAGATTACAAGTGGAGATCACCTCCTGGTAGTTGTAGACTACTATTCTCGCTGGATCGAAGCTGTCCTTCTCAAGAAAACAGATGCACAAAATGTAATCAAGTCCATGGAGGCTATTTTTAGAACACATGGTCTACCAGAGACTGTCCGTAGTGATAACGGACCTCCATTTGCATCCAAGGAATTCGAGGGATTCCTAGAGTATCTAGCAATTGAACACAAAAAGGGCGTGCCCTATTGGCCCCAAAGCAATGGAGAG